>NC_069503.1:110794374-111089374 GCF_027579735.1 Bombina bombina
ACAGAGTGGTTGTTTTTTTACATAGATAATGTTGCTGACCTGGTATTCGTAATTGGCTATACAGAGACAGCACTAGGCTTGCTTAGATTTTACACTGTTGCTCTCCTGACAGATCTAACGTTATTTCATTCACGTAATCCGTGTAATTTTTATTGCAACATAATACTTGAAAATGTTTCAATTATAACACATTGTTTTAGTGATTAATTAGTATAGAAAATGTGTAAGATACATAGTTCATAGTTAGCTATACAGGACAACTGCTTGTCACGCTATAGTCTTATACTGCTACAATTAACATAATGTTGGTAGCACGCTGCTCATATTAGCTGCATGAAGAAGTTTTCTGTCATGTGCACACTTTTCAAGCTTAGCTTTAGTGTTAGATGTAACAACTGTCTGAACGGCTTTTTCAGACCGGACTTCTATTACAATATTTCACATAAGAGAGTTGTAATCATGTTGCCACCATTCATCACCCAAGTTATTATATTGAAATCTTACTGTGTTTGTTTCATTTTAAGAGTCATAGCAATCGTATAAATTTATTAAGGTGCTGCTACAAAATAGCTGCTATTCGTAAAGTTTACTTAGGTTTGCTTATACTCAAGATTAACTGGTTAATACGTATTACCGGACTAAGTATTAGACGTTTTTAGCAGCTCAGTGCTGATCTTAAACTGCGGTATTGTGTATATATTCAAGACTCCATATTTCTTAACCGCTTGTCTGCAATCAACACTAAGCCCATACTATAAGTGCCGGTTCGGTTTACGATAACGTTACTGAGTTAACCCCATTCTAAAATTAATTAACTTAATATTGTGCACAACCACAATTTGTTTAAATAATAAAGACCACCATTCCTGCTTATTAAAAAAATGCTAAATGGCATTCAACAAACAATTCCCTAACATGTTTCGCCACTAACGTGGCTTTTTCAAAGTTTTTTTTTATTACCATTACATTGTAGTGTTTAACTATAATTTAGAAGCCATGCACATAATTCTTCCCGTATAGATAATCAAGGGCTATAGAGAAGAAGGGAGTTCTGTCTTTACAAACGTTTTGTGCGCTGCCTTCTGGAAGAGACTGTGTTTCTCAACCGTGGTTCTCAAGTTCCCCCAACAGGCCAGATTTTCATTATAGCTGAACCAGTGCACAGGTGAAGTACTAAGCTGATCAGTAACCATGGTTACTAAACTGCTCTCACCCATCAGCTGATTATTTCACCTGTGCCCTAGTTCAGCTATAATGAAAACCTGGCTTGTTGGGGGTACTATAGGACCGTGGTTGAGAAACACTGCTTTAGACCACACCCTTTAGTCTTTCCTTACACTGACGCTTGAGTGAGAGCAAACAGCCAGGGTACTGACTTTTATGCACAAAGTTTGAACTCTCTTCATTTTAATTGTGATTATAAATAGATCATGCAAGCACCGGTCTGAGTCTGGAACTGCACATGAATGGGGATGTTTGACTTTGCCTGAGGCTTTGTGTTTTAAGCAACCTTTCCATGGTTGTGCCCAGAAAAACATAATTTATGTAAGAACTTACCTGATAAATTAATTTCTTTCATATTGGCAAGAGTCCATGAGCTAGTGACGTATGGGATATACAATCCCACCAGGAGGGGCAAAGTTTCCCAAACCTCAAAATGCCTATAAATACACCCTTCACCACACCCACAATTCAGTTTAATGAATAGCCAAGCAGTGGGGTGATAAAGAAAGGAGTAAAAAGCATCAACAAAAGAAATTTGGAAATAATTGTGCTTTATACAAAAAATCATAACCACCTGTCATGTCTCAGTATGAAAGACTACCCCTTTAAGGATTGCTCTCCTCCCTTTTCCTTCCCAATAAAAGGAACAACAATCCCATCATTCCTTGCTTGATTATGGATGTATACTGAGTCTAATTTGAAGCTAACATTACAGACTGATGCAAACTTAAACTTAGTTAATTCTAATATCAATGATTAATTATTTATGACTTAACTTCCTTTATTTGAAACTTACTAAACACAACGCTGTCTAAGGTTTATTGAAGGTAATCTTACATCTCATCTGTATCACTGGAACTGCGATCAAACATTTTTTTCATTAAGGCTGCAGCCGTTAATTGTATGTGTGCACATGAAGCCGGTGACGTCACCAGAAGCCGACAAGAGCCGGACACAGACTACACGGTACAGATAACGCTCAAACCTTAAATGTTAGACACGCTGCTACAGTACAGTAAAAGGATTACTATATCACCGGACAGGTATGTGAAGATATAAAAAGACTTTTGAAACTAAAGAAACCCTAATCTCTATCGTAATGCTTAAAGATATAAACGGACATAGTTAAATATAAATCATTACACTCTAAACACCTCTATAGTTGGTTTTCCTGGATATTTCAAACCGGTTACCTCCGTTACTAAAACATTTAAGTTTCTCACAAAATAAAGTTTCACAGACTCCTGAGGCATTATCATTTTAAAACATTTTGTTTTTTGGAATACTCTGTTCAAAGAAAATAATTTCATCTGAACTATTCCATTCCATTTTTTCAATTTAAGATTAAAGTATATTTTTTCTTTAACATATTGCAGCATGTGAAAAGTTTCCTTGTCATGCAAACTTTCTTTTGTTAAATATGAATGTCTAATTCTAGTTTAGAAATTCTATTGTATACTAACTTATTATTATTTAGTTTATATTAAAATTTGCTTCCATTCTGTTCCCTTTATACTAAGAACTGTATTAAGGGTTGCATTGCGAGCAGACATTCATATTAAAGTAATTGATCTCTATTAATATTATGTATACTCAGTTGAAACATAGGCCTAGATTTAGAGTTCGGCGGTAGCCGTCAAAACCAGCGTTAGAGGCTCCTAACGCTGGTTTTGGGCGCCCGCTGGTATTTGGAGTCAGTGATTAAAGGGTCTAACGCTCACTTTTCAGCCGCGACTTTTCCATACCGCAGATCCCCCTACGCCATTTGCGTAGCCTATCTTTTCAATGGGATCTTTCTAACGCTGGTATTTAGAGTCGTTTCTGCAGTGAGCGTTAGAGCTCTAACGACAAGATTCCAGCCGCCTGAAAATAGCAGGAGTTAAGAGCTTTCTGGCTAACGCCGGTTTATAAAGCTCTTAACTACTGTACCCTAAAGTACACTAACACCCATAAACTACCTATGTACCCCTAAACCGAGCTCCCCCCACACCGCCGCCACTCGATTAAAATTTTTAACCCCTAATCTGCCGACCGCCACCTACGTTATACTTATGTACCCCTAATCTGCTGCCCCTAACCCCGCCGACCCCTGTATTATATTTATTCACCCCTAACCTGCCCCCCACAACGTCGCCGCCAGCTACTTACAATAATTAACCCCTAATCTTCCGACCGCAAATCGCCGCCACCTACGTTATCCCTATGTACCCCTAATCTGCTGCCCCTAACACCGCCGACCCCTATATTATATTTATTAACCCCTAATCTGCCCCCCTCAACGTCGCCGACACCTGCCTACACTTATTAACCCCTAATCTGCCGAGCGGACCTGAGCGCTACTATAATAAAGTTATTAACCCCTAATCCGCATCACTAACCCTATCATAAATAGTATTAACCCCTAATCTGCCCTCCCTAACATCGCCGACACCTACCTTCAATTATTAACCCCTAAACTTCCTATCGGAGCTCACCGCTATTCTAATAAATGGATTAACCCCTAAAGCTAAGTCTAACCCTAACACTAACACCCCCCTAAGTTAAATATAATTTTTATCTAACGAAATAAATTAACTCTTATTAAATAACTTATTCCTATTTAAAGCTAAATACTTACCTGTAAAATAAATCCTAATATAGCTACAATATAAATTATAATTATATTATAGCTATTTTAGGATTAATATTTATTTTACAGGCAACTTTGTAATTATTTTAACCAGGTACAATAGCTATTAAATAGTTAAGAAATATTTAATAGTTACCTAGTTAAAATAATAACAAATTTACCTGTAAAATAAATCCTAACCTAAGTTATAATTAAACCTAACACTACCCTATCAATAAAATAATTAAATAAACTACCTACAATTACCTACAATTAACCTAACACTACACTATCAATAAATTAATTAAACACAATTGCTACAAATAAATACAATTAAATAAACTAGCTAAAGTACAAAAAATAAAAAAGAACTAAGTTACAGAAAATAAAAAAATAGTTACAAACATAAGAAAAATATTACAACAATTTTAAACTAATTACACCTACTCTAAGCCCCCTAATAAAATAACAAAGCCCCCCAAAATAAAAAATTCCCTACCCTATTCTAAATTTAAAAAGTTACAAGTTCTTTTACCTTACCAGCCCTGAACAGGGCCCTTTGCGGGGCATGCCCCAAGAATTTCAGCTCTTTTGCCTGTAAAAGAATAAATACAATACCCCCCCCCCCCAACATTACAACCCACCACCCACATACCCCTAATCTAACCCAAACCCCCCTTAAATAAACCTAACACTAAGCCCCTGAAGATCTTCCTACCTTGTCTTCACCATCCAGGTATCACCGATCCGTCCTGGCTCCAAGATCTTCATCCAACCCAAGCGGGGGTTGGCGATCCATAATCCGGTGCTCCAAAGTCTTCCTCCTATCCGGCAAGAAGAGGACATCCGGACCGGCAAACATCTTCTCCAAGCGGCATCTTCGATCTTCTTCCATCCGGTGCGGAGCGGGTCCATCTTGAAGCAGGCGACGCGGATCCATCCTCTTCTTCCGATGTCTCCCGACTAATGACGGTTCCTTTAAGGGACGTCATCCAAGATGGCGTCCCTCGAATTCCGATTGGCTGATAGGATTCTATCAGCCAATCGGAATTAAGGTAGGAATTTTCTGATTGGCTGATGGAATCAGCCAATCAGAATCAAGTTCAATCCGATTGGCTGATCCAATCAGCCAATCAGATTGAGCTCGCATTCTATTGGCTGTTCCGATCAGCCAATAGAATGCGAGCTCAATCTGATTGGCTGATGGGATCGGCCAATCGGATTGAACTTGATTCTGATTGGCTGATTCCATCAGCCAATCAGAAAATTCCTACCTTAATTCCGATTGGCTGATAGAATCCTATCAGCCAATCGGAATTCGAGGGACGCCATCTTGGATGACGTCCCTTAAAGGAACCGTCATTAGTCGGGAGACATCGGAAGAAGAGGATGGATCCGCGTCGCCTGCTTCAAGATGGACCCGCTCCGCACCGGATGGAAGAAGATCGAAGATGCCGCTTGGAGAAGATGTTTGCCGGTCCGGATGTCCTCTTCTTGCCGGATAGGAGGAAGACTTTGGAGCACCGGATTATGGATCGCCAACCCCCGCTTGGGTTGGATGAAGATCTTGGAGCCAGGACGGATCGGTGATACCTGGATGGTGAAGACAAGGTAGGAAGATCTTCAGGGGCTTAGTGTTAGGTTTATTTAAGGGGGGTTTGGGTTAGATTAGGGGTATGTGGATGGTGGGTTGTAATGTTGGGGGGGGGGTATTGTATTTATTCTTTTACAGGCAAAAGAGCTGAAATTCTTGGGGCATGCCCCGCAAAGGGCCCTGTTCAGGGCTGGTAAGGTAAAAGAACTTGTAACTTTTTTAATTTAGAATAGGGTAGGGAATTTTTTATTTTGGGGGGCTTTGTTATTTTATTAGGGGGCTTAGAGTAGGTGTAATTAGTTTAAAATTGTTGTAATATTTTTCTTATGTTTGTAACTATTTTTTTATTTTCTGTAACTTAGTTCTTTTTTATTTTTTGTACTTTAGCTAGTTTATTTAATTGTATTTATTTGTAGCAATTGTGTTTAATTAATTTATTGATAGTGTAGTGTTAGGTTAATTGTAGGTAATTGTAGGTAGTTTATTTAATTATTTTATTGATAGGGTAGTGTTAGGTTTAATTATAACTTAGGTTAGGATTTATTTTACAGGTAAATTTGTTATTATTTTAACTAGGTAACTATTAAATATTTCTTAACTATTTAATAGCTATTGTACCTGGTTAAAATAATTACAAAGTTGCCTGTAAAATAAATATTAATCCTAAAATAGCTATAATATAATTATAATTTATATTGTAGCTATATTAGGATTTATTTTACAGGTAAGTATTTAGCTTTAAATAGGAATAATTTATTTAATAAGAGTTAATTAATTTCGTTAGATGTAAATTATATTTAACTTAGGGGGGTGTTAGTGTTAGGGTTAGACTTAGCTTTAGGGGTTAATACATTTATTAGAATAGCGGTGAGCTCCGATCGGAAGTTTAGGGGTTAATAATTGAAGGTAGGTGTCGGCGATGTTAGGGAGGGCAGATTAGGGGTTAATACTATTTATGAAAAGGGTTAGTGAGGCGGATTAGGGGTTAATAACTTTATTATAGTAGCGCTCAGGTCCGCTCGGCAGATTAGGGGTTAATAAGTGTAGGTAGGTGTCGGCGACGTTGTGGGGGGCAGATTAGGGGTTAATAAATATAACATAGGGGTCGGCGATGTTAGGGCAGCAGATTAGGGGTACATAGGGATAACATAGGTGGCGGCGTTTTACGGAGCGGCAGATTAGGGGTTAAAAAAAATATGCAGGGGTCAGCGATAGCGGGGGCGGCAGATTAGGGGTTAATAAGTGTAAGATTAGGGGTGTTTAGACTCGGGGTACATGTTAGGGTGTTAGGTGCAGACGTAGGAAGTGTTTCCCCATAGGAATCAATGGGGCTGCGTTAGGAGCTGAACGCTGCTTTTTTGCAGGTGTTAGGTTTTTTTTCAGCTCAAACAGTCCCATTGTTTCCTATGGGAGAATCGTGCACGAGCACGTTTTTGAGGCCGGCCGCGTCCGTAAGCAACTCTGGTATCGAGAGTTGCTTTTGCGGTAAAAATGCTCTACGCTCCTTTTTTGGAGCCTAACGCAGCATTTGTTTTAACTCTCGATACCAGAGTTAATTTTATGGTGCGGCCAGAAAAAAGCCCGCGGAGCGTTAACAGCCCTTTTACCGCCGAACTCCAAATCTAGGCCATAGTGTTTATAATTTATTAAATGACAAATTATATCACAGAATAATCAAGCCACTAAAAAATTATTTGATTCCTAATAATAAGCCTATTTCAGGTTTCATAATGGATCCTTTGGAATTGAATAATCAAATTGCCTCTTTAAATCAGAAAGTGGAGATCTTAGCTCAAGGTCTGAATGAGGTGAAAAATGAGAATAATACCCTAAAACGTATTCTGAATGATTATGCTGCTCAAAGATCAAATGAATTGCCTGAACCACAAGTTAATCCACCAACTCCCTTTAATGGAGATCGCTCCAAATTTCGTGAATACAAAAATGCATGTATGTTAATGTTTACCTTAAAACCCAGAACCTATCGCACTGATAGAATCAAGGTATGTACTGTTATTTCATACCTCTCTGGCGAACCTAGATCCTGGGCAGACAGATTTTTCGAGACAGAAGATCCTATTATCAATTCTTTAGAAAACTTCTTTTCAACAATGGCGATATTATATGAAGATACAAATAAACAACAAACTGCTGAACAAAAATTAAGATCCTTGAAACAAGGGAAAAGAGCAATGGAGGATTACATCGCTGATTTTCAACTTTGGGCCACAGACTCTCAGTGGAATTCAATTAGTCTTAAAAACCAATTTCGTTTGGGTCTCTCCGAACATCTGAAAGATGAACTTTCCAGAGTTGAATTCCCAGAATCCTTAGAAGCTTTAATCAAACTAAGTATAGCTATGGATAGGAGATACAGAGAGAGAAAATATGAAAAACATCAAATCGAAATCCCTTTAAGAAGATTATATCAACCATCTCAAGAGAAAATTAATTCTCAAGCAGTACCTATGGAAATAGGAACTATTCGTGGACCTTTAAGTCAAGAGGAAAAACAGAGAAGACGTTTGTCAAATCTGTGTTTATATTGTGCAAACAAGGAACATGATGTGGCCTCCTGTCCCATACTCTCACGACAAAAGAAGGGTAAGTTCCTTGATGTTTGTACTAATGATCACACCAGAACTCAATCTCATCTGTCTATTATGTTATCTTTACAGTGGGATCAACATCAGATAAAGAACGAAGCTATAATTGATTCTGGTGCTGATGGAATCTTCATAGATGAATCAGTTGTTAAACAAAATAAAATTCCAATTGCACAAAAATCCTTGCCTCTTTTTGTTCGTCTTATTGATGGATCACAATTTTTAAAAGGTCCAATTACTCATAATACCATTCCAATTCTAACCATTACTCCTACAGGTCACAAAGAATTTATAACTTTTGACATCATTCCAAGTTCTATTCATCCAATAATTCTGGGCTATCCTTGGCTAAACAAACACAACCCATCTATTGATTGGAAACAAAACAATATAACATTCTTATCACAATACTGTTTGAATACTTGTTTTCCTTACATCACAGTAAGACATATGTCTCCTTTACTACCAGATGAATACAAGGATTTCAGTGATGTCTTCAATTTAAAAAATGCAGATATTTTACCTCCACATAGGCATTTTGATTGCCCCATAGATACCAAACCTGGGGTTGAAATACCATCAGGAAGAATATTCCCACTGTCACAGAAATAATTAATACATCTAAGGGAATACTTGGATGAGAATCTAAGGAAGGGATTTATATCACCATCCTCTTCTCCTGTTGCTTCAGCTATTTTTTTTGTTACTAACAAGGATGGATCAATCAGACCCATAATAGATTATAGAGCTCTGAATGCGGTTACCATTAAAAACAGATATCCTTTACCCCTAATACCGGAAATCATAGAACGCCTTAATGGTGCTACTATTTTTACCAAGCTAGACCTAAAAGGGGCATACAATTTGATACGTATGCGTTCTGGAGATGAA
The DNA here is from genome assembly GCF_027579735.1 of Bombina bombina. Classification (NCBI taxonomy): domain Eukaryota; kingdom Metazoa; phylum Chordata; class Amphibia; order Anura; family Bombinatoridae; genus Bombina; species Bombina bombina. The sequence continues at coordinate 110,803,298 of NC_069503.1, forward strand.
TGGAAGACTGCTTTCAAGACCAGATATGGTTTATTTCAATACAATGTGATGCCTTTTGGCTTGACGAATGCACCTGCGACATTCCAGTTCTTTATTAATGAAATCTTTAAAGAACTCATGGATGTTTGCGTCATAGTTTATTTGGATGATATACTTATATATTCCAAAAGTTTGACGGAACACAGAAAACATGTAAGATGGGTATTAGCTACCCTCAGGGATCATCACTTATATGCAAAGATGGAAAAATGTCAATTCCACAAGGACACCATTAAATTTCTGGGGTATATTATTTCTCCTAATGGAATACAAATGGACCAAGACAAACTAAAAGCAATAACTGATTGGCCAATTCCCACAACTGTAAAAGCATTACAAAGGTTTCTAGGTTTTACAAATTTTTATAGAAAATTTATAAACCATTTCTCCACCATTGTTCAACCACTAACTAGATTAACTGGTAAACAAAAATTCCAATGGGATGCAGAGGCAAATCGTGCTTTCCTATCTCTCAAAAAGGCGTTCACCACAGCTCCTATTCTACATATACCAAACCCTAACTTACCATACACACTTGAAGTTGACGCATCCAATGTGGGCATTGGAGCAATTCTATCTCAACCAGAAAAAGACTCCAGACATTTACATCCAATAGCCTACTTCTCAAGAAGGTTAACTCCAGCTGAAAGAAATTATTCAGTCGGAGATAAAGAACTTTTAGCCATGAAAGCAGCTATGGAACACTGGAGACACTTACTGGAAGGAACTACAGAACCTTTCCAGATTTTTACAGATCACAAGAATTTACAATATTTAAAAAGAAATAAAACATTATCCTCTAGACAGGTCCGGTGGGCCTTGTTTTTGGATCGTTTTAATTTCACCATCACTCATATCCAAGGTTCAAAAAATGTCAAAGCTGATGCTTTGTCCAGATCCTTTGAAAGTACTGCGGATACTAATGAAAAGACCCAAATCATACCCTCTCACAAAATCATTGGTACTTTAGTTATAACCACCTCGGAGCTATACAAAGCTCAAAAGTTGGATAAGGATATACCAACAACTTGCAAACAAGATCCTAACAGTAAAATATTCTACTACAATAATCGAATATATGTTCCTTCTTCCCTCAGACAACAAGTTATACAACAACACCACGACACTCCCTTGGCAGGACATCCTGGAATACAAAAGACTATTGAGTTAATCAGTAGAACGTATTGGTGGCCACAGATGGCTAAGACTGTACAGAATCACTTAAATAATTGTCTCAAATGTGCCAAAATGAAAAAAGAACATCACAAACCATATGGACTCCTAACTCCTTTACCACTTCCAGAAAAACCTTGGGATATGATATCGATGGACTTCATTGTAGATCTACCATTATCTAATTCTCACAATACCATAATGGTTGTGGTAGATCATCTGACAAAATTGGCTCATTTTGTTCCCTTAAAGAAAATCCCGACAGCTTCTTATACAGCTACCATCTTTAACAACCATATTATAAAATTACATGGGTTACCCACATCTATCATTTCAGATCGTGGAACCCAATTTACCTCCAAATTTTGGAAACATCTGTGTAAAACGTTAATGATTTCACTTAGACTTTCAACAGCTTTTCATCCACAATCAAATGGTCTCACTGAACGTTTGAATCAAACACTCGAACAATATTTAAGATGTTTTATTTCAACAAGACAAAACGATTGGTTTGATTGGTTACCAATGGCGGAATTTGCATACAACAATGCAATGAGTAGTTCTACCAAAGTCTCACCTTTTTTCGCTACCTACGGTTTCCATCCTCGTACTTATCCAAATTCATTAAGTTATAGCCTTTCACCTGCTGTTTCAGAATATACTACCAACATTAAGGAAACTTTGAAGACCTTAAAATCTACTCTTAAGGATGCCAAAACAACTCAGAAAAGATACTATGATCGAAGACATAAAATTCCACCAGTTTACAAGGTAAATGATCTTGTTTGGTTATCTACTAAAAATATTAAAATGAAAGTTCCTAGTAAAAAATTAGGTGATCAGTTTATAGGTCCGTTTCCAATCATAAGAGTCATCAATGAAAATGCTGTAGTCCTTAAGTTACCATCTGTACTACGCATACATCATTCTTTCCATGTCTCACTTTTGAAACCTTACTTGGGTTCGGATGTACCCCTTCCAGATTTATCCGCAATTTCTTTACAGGATCAAATTGACTATGAGGTCGATTGTATCTTGGACTCCAGATACAGGAAAAATACCTTAGAGTATTTAGTTCATTGGAAAGGATACAGCAATGAGGAAAATTCCTGGGTTCCCCTTCGAGATCTTAATGCACCACTTCTCCTCAAAAATTATCATATGTCCAATCCCCAGAAGCCTGCTCCTTCATCTTCTGGGGACCCCTCTTGAACAGGGGGATCTGTCATGTCTCAGTATGAAAGACTACCCCTTTAAGGATTGCTCTCCTCCCTTTTCCTTCCCAATAAAAGGAACAACAATCCCATCATTCCTTGCTTGATTATGGATGTATACTGAGTCTAATTTGAAGCTAACATTACAGACTGATGCAAACTTAAACTTAGTTCATTCTAATATCAATGATTAATTATTTATGACTTAACTTCCTTTATTTGAAACTTACTAAACACAACGCTGTCTAAGGTTTATTGAAGGTAATCTTACATCTCATCTGTATCACTGGAACTGCGATCAAACATTTTTTTCATTAAGGCTGCAGCCGTTAATTGTATGTGTGCACATGAAGCCGGTGACGTCACCAGAAGCCGACAAGAGCCGGACACAGACTACACGGTACAGATAACGCTCAAACCTTAAATGTTAGACACGCTGCTACAGTACAGTAAAAGGATTACTATATCACCGGACAGGTATGTGAAGATATAAAAAGACTTTTGAGGGGGGGCGGAGCGTGCGGGCGTTCTGAATGGCCGCACCAGCCTAAAGCTCCTGCTGCAGTGGAGACGGAACTCTCCCGTGGGCCATCTATTAACCTCAACGGAGCCCTAAAATTGATACCCAGAGCATTGAGAAGGACTAGAGAATGTAACGATATCTTTTACTGGTCCCGGTGTGGACTACAGACCTCGCAATCTGACAACGACATGGGCCGCAGCTGAAGCCTCTCTCGAGTAAGCGCAAGGACAGAATCCCGTGATCACATACCAGCTCAAACTCACCGGATCACCTGCTGAGAACACAGCACCTTCACGGACTGCCCAGAGACCGACATGCCGTAACACCCGCTCATTAAGGACTTTTACACAGATTCGGTAAGCTGCATCTTTTACAGCGCTCACATGGCAGTCGCCATTTTTAATGGGGTATAATAACAGAGACCTCACAGCACAGTGAAAGAACCACCCCACGCTCCGATAGCATTACCCATTTCCCCATGAGTAGCATTGATCTAGACAAATTCATAATACAGCACTAAAGGCACTACTTATTTTACTATGCAAAGAGAACAAGCTGTATGATGGTACAGGTCTGACTTACCCCATTTTTGCCAGAGACACACAGGCTCACTATCACGCTGCCTGATAAACATAACAGTAGGAGGTGAAAGAGATAAAAAGAAAAGCAGAGACAAAAGTTTATTTCAAGTGTAATTCTATCTTAAACATGTCGCAGCGCAGGGTCACAAAACCTGACAAAGCCTTAAAATCCACATCTACATCGGGAGCTGTAAACTCCTTTTTCAAAAAGACAGATAGCACAAAAAAGAAAACTGATATACCACAGGCCTCTAGCGAAGATGAAGATTTATGTGAAAGCCCACACGCTCAAGAGCCCTTGACATCACCTTCTAACCCACGTTTACATCTTAAAGAAGCACCTGTAACATTAAAAGCTATGGAGGACTTAATTGACCAGGTGAAGTTATGCATTAAAGCGGAGTGTGCGGACCTAAAAAGGGACATTAATGAGCTTGGATTTAGAGCGGAGACATTGGAAGATGATAGGGAAGAAATTAATAAGGAAATGGCAGAAATGTCACACTCCATAGAGGCCCAACAATCACAAATCCTTGAATTAGAAAATAAGCTTGATGATGTCGAAAATAGGGCTCGCAGAAATAACCTCCGAATACGCGGAATCCCTGAATCAATCAAAGGCGAAGATATTTCTGAATATTTACAAAATCTGTTTCAGTCTCTGGCAATTTCTAACCAACGTGTGATTGAACCCATACCCTTGGAGAGAGCACATAGATCTCTACAGCCGAAGCCAAACGATAATCAACCTCCAAGAGACATTATAATCTGTTTCCTGAGCTATAAGGATAGAGAGAAAATTCTACAATTGTCTAGAACACAACCACATTTCTCTTATATGGGTGCAAAGGTCCAAATCTTTCAGGACTTGTCAACTAGAACGCTGCAACTCAGAAAGGGATTTACCATCCTTACCTCCCACCTAAGAACTCTACAGATCCCCTACAGATGGGGATTCCCTGTATCGCTGCAAATTATTAAAAATGGAAAAATTCATGAGTGCAGCTCACCAGAAAAAATTGAAGATTTCTGCAAACTGCTGGACATTCCTATTCCAGAAACCACCACTCCACAGCCCGAGACGCACAAACTACCACAACCAAAGCCTCAGAGACGTCTCTGGTCCGAAATAGTTGACAAGAAAAACAGGAAAAAGATATGCCCAGATCCCTCCACCTCAATAGATAACACATGAGCGAATCTACCCTTGCTTTGAAGTCCTATCAGCAATTCGGATTCAAGTTTGCACTGAATCTTAGTTGTGCAATCGTGCACCAGTAATGGAAGTTGTGTTTGTGCTATCTTTTATTCCTTCTTGTTTGCTTGAAAGATTACAGAATGAAGAACTGACTGATTGTGTTCCCCCCCATGGCGGACACGACCAGCCTTGACCTGGACTAACTACAGGCACCCTGGGGTCGTGAGTATAAGTAGTTAGATGCCATAGCGGGACACTGTTGAATGACTATAAAATGAGCTATTTCTCATCTTGCTGCTCTGTGAGCTCATCTACCTCAGACTTTTACTTTCCATTTGTTTGGGGGTTTTTTTTATACCGATGTGACATCGTGGGTAACATGTTAAGAGATGTGTAGTATACTCAGATGCGCCCTCTTACAGGGCATCGGTTCATGTTTATGTTTTTGTTCTTGTGTCTCTCACCCTCGGCCTGTCGGGGGAGTTCCGTCATACTGTACTCACCCCCCTACTCAATCCTTCTACTTTATTTCCTAATTGTTTCTCTCACCTATCTTCTTCTCACTTGCCTACCCCCCTTCTCTCCTTTCTTTTTTCTTTGTTTTTTCCTCCCTTCTTTCTTTCCCCCTTCCCCCTTACAGTTCAAAGAGTACCTGTTACAAGTTTTCATTTGTTAAAACAGTTATACCATTCAAGTGTGCTAGATAGTGAAGTATTTATCAGAGTGCATGTTATAGCAGGGTCGGTTTACTTCATATTTATTGTTGAAAATAAAAGCACACCTCCATAAGTTTAGACACTAACGCTAAGGGTCAAATGCCTGAACAAAACCAGCCTAGTCAATTTCGGTTAGCCACACAAAACGTTAAGGGTTTCCTGTCCCCTCAAAAACGCTCTATAGCATTTCACGACTTCTACCGGAAGAAAGTTGACATTATTATGACACAAGAGACTCACTTTAAAAAGACTAATGAGCCCAGACTTTCGCAGTTATATTATGATCAACATTTTCTAAGTTCTGGACCGACAAAACATAATGGCGTATGTATCTCTTTCAGGAAGGGTACCTCATTCACTCTACTAGACAAGTACACTGACGCAGAGGGGAGGATTTTAGTTCTGACAGGTCTTTACTTTGGTAGACCCATTACACTGGCAAATATATATGCACCTATCCGTCCCAGATCTTCTTTTTTCCGCAAGGTCATCAATCATATTTTAGATATCTCAAAAGGCCCAGTTTTCCTGGGTGGAGACTTTAACTTCCCAATCAACCCCACACTAGACACCTCCACAGGCCGCTCCTATATGCAAAACTCGCAGATAAAAGCTAATTGGCAGGCTATACGTAATATTCCCATGTTTGACACCTGGAGAGTGACACACCCAACTACTAAAGACTTTACATTCTTCTCTAATCCACAACGCTCATACACACGCCTTGATTATATATTATGCGAACAACGAACACTACCCTCACTATACAGCTCTAGACTTTTTCATACTGCCTGGTCAGATCATAGTATGGTGTGTACAAATTTTTTATGGTCGGCTAAACCACAATTTCTGCAACATTGGAGACTAAGTGACCAGATTTTCTTAGACCCATTGATCACAACTGACATAGAAGAAAAGACAACTGAGTTTTTCACTTTTAATACCCCTTCAGCCACCTCAGCAACCAATAACTGGGAAGCATATAAATGCTATATAAGGGGGATGATAATGGGGCACACGCATAGACAACGCAAGCAAAGAGAAAGCCAACTTAATTCATTAACCTCCAACTTCAACAAATGTGAAAATGACCTAAAACAAAACCCTCAATCTCACCTTCTCCTACAGAAATCCCAACAGGCTAGGGAGGACTTACACCACTACTTAATTAAACATGCGCATATGAGAGCCATAGCCACCGAATCAAAATACTTTGTAGAGAGTAATAAAACTGGGCGCCTTCTTGCTAGATCCCTGAAAAAGAAACGCTACAAAACCTTTATAGATAAAATTACAGGCCCAGATGGTACCACATTCACCACAAACACTGACATTGTCAACCAATTTGCACAATATTACTCCTCATTATATAACCTCCCCTCCCTTGACATGGAAACTAAGCTAGCTAAGATTAATAGTTACTTAACTAATATCCAGCTTCCCACATTACTTCAAGAAGACTGCGAGGCACTGGATGATGGATTCACTATTCAGGAACTTATGTTGGCAATTAAAAGTCTCCCCCAGGGCAAAGCCCCGGGACCTGACGGTTTTACGCCCAAATTCTATCATCAGTTTAAAACCCTACTAGGCCCCCACTTGTTAAGCATGTACCAATCATTAGATGAAGAAGGTCAGCTGACCCCAAATCTCCTAGAAGCCACTATTTCTGTTATCCCTAAGCCAAATAAACCTGCTGATAAAGTAGCCAACTATCGCCCTATCTCCTTAATAAACATTGATATTAAGTTATACGCTAAACTAATAGCCACAAGAATTAATAAATATTTACCTACCTTGGTGCACTCCGATCAAGTGGGATTTATTCCACGTAGGGAGGCTAAAGATAATACCATTCGAGTTCTGCACACTTTGTTTACCGCTTCATCTACCAAAATGCCCCTGATCTTGCTATCTACAGACGCGGAGAAGGCCTTCGACAGGGTGGACTGGGACTTTCTCTGGTCCATCCTGTCGAGGTTTGGATTCTCGCAGAAATTAATTACTCGCATTAAAGTACTCTACTCTGCCCCTTCAGCGCGCGTTAACGCAAACAATACACTCTCACAAAAAATCCACATAAATAATGGCACACGCCAGGGATGTCCCCTATCCCCTCTCCTATTCGCTCTAGCGGTGGAGGCATTAGCGGCGTGAATTAGAAGCAACCCCCTTGTTCACGGAGTCACTTTTGGAGAGATTTGCCAAAAGTGTCTTTTATATGCTGATGACATTATATTTACAATAAGCTCCCCACTTTCTTCCATCCCCAATATACTCAGAGAACTAGAAAGTTATAAATTGGTTTCCAACTTCTCCATCAACATGGAAAAGTCTATGATATTACCCTTACATCTTGCAGAAGACGAAATACAGTATATAACAAATAACACCTCATTCCAGATAACTAGCAAAATTAGATACCTAGGGATAGACATATCCCCTAACCACACGGAATTGTTTAATCTTAATTATACACCTCTCCAAATAGAAACTAATAAATCCCTAGAGCATTGGAGTAAACAGGGCCACCTTTCTTGGGCTGGACGCATTAATACGATAAAAATGAACCTCCTTCCTAAATATTTATATCTGTTCCAGGTCCTCCCACTAGAGCTCCCCACTCAGTACTTAATGAAACAACAAAAAATGTTCGACTTATTTATATGGGATCACAAGAGAGCCAGGGTGGCCAGGAACACCCTGTTTTTAAAGAGAGAAGATGGAGGACTGGGATCCCCAAACCTGATGTATTATTATAAAGCTGCACATATGGCTCGCATAGTTGCATGGAAACATTCCCCCCTAGAGAAACCCTGGATACAAATAGAAACATCTCTGGTGGGTGGCCTGAACCTGGGAGACCAGTGCTGGATCCCACACAGATATAGACCACCAGAAATCTGGGGAAACTACTATATAGCCTCTACCCTTAAAATATGGGATAAAACTCTAACTGAAGAGAATCAGATCTCTACTCCCATTTCCCCTCTATCCCCTGTGCTCAATAACCCCTTATTGCTACAGGCACATACTTTTCCCTCACCACGTCTAGATGGTAAACCTACTAACATACCAACACACATGATACTCCAAAATGGACTTATTAGATCCCAAGCTGATATCCATCAACTCCTAGGTGCCCCTTTCCACCTTTGGTTCCCATACTTTCAAATTAGACACGCTATTCATAATACTGCCTATACGGCTAATCTTGTCAGACCTCTTACCCCCTTTGAAACGCTGTGCACAACTACCACAGTCACTAAATCCCATGTGTCCATCATATATAAACTTCTCAGAGGAACTTTCCCTAGTAAAAAACCCACTTACATCATAAAATGGGAAAAAGAACTAAACATAGTAATCACTGACACCCAGTGGCAGCGGATTTTTTTAGAGACCAAAAAATCCTCCCTCTCAATGGCAATGGTGGAAACAAACTACAAACTTCTTTCGAGGTGGTACTTGACCCCCCACCGCTTACGTAGCATTTTTCCTAACTCGTCCTCTCTTTGTTGGAGACACTGTGGGGGGGTGGGTACTCTTTCACACATTTGGTGGTCCTGTCCATGCCTCCGACCTTTTTGGGACAGCATAAATAAACATATTGATAGGGTGCTGGGTAGACCTGTAGTGCTCACACCTAGTCTGATACTGCTAAGTGATATCCCTAAAATTCCCTGTGTATATAGAAAGAAATTATTACAATGTATGCTTAGCTGCGCCAGGCGCTTGATCCCTAGGTTCTGGAAGAAAACTGCTGTCCCCTCATACACTATGTGGGTAAAGGAAGTAAGTCACGTGCTTGAATTAGAAAAAGTATATTATGCATATAAGAGAAAGCAGGATGCTATCGTAGACATAATTTTTATTTGGGAACAGCAGACCACCTAAAACCTGAAAATAAGCAGAGATATACCCGAAAACTGTTAATACAAACAATTACGACTGGTATGTGTGTGTTAACATAATATGTTCATTATTTCTTCACTTGACCTAACAAATCTTGAAATAGAGAGCTTTGACTTGATATCATAAACTGTTATATGACCCTGATGTATATGCTTCTGTACATGTGAGCAATATCTGTACACTTGGCACTGCACTTTTGTACACTTGTTATATGTGATTTTCAGTTTGATCTTGTTTTGAAAATAATAAAAATTACTTGATGAAAAAAAAAAGACTTTTGAAACTAAAGAAACCCTAATCTCTATCGTAATGCTTAAAGATATAAACGGACATAGTTAAATATAAATCATTACACTCTAAACACCTCTATAGTTGGTTTTCCTGGATATTTCAAACCGGTTACCTCCGGTACTAAAACATTTAAGTTTCTCACAAAATAAAGTTTCACAGACTCCTGAGGCATTATCATTTTAAAACATTTTGTTTTTTGGAATACTCTGTTCAAAGAAAATAATTTCATCTGAACTATTCCATTCCATTTTTTCAATTTAAGATTAAAGTATATTTTTTCTTTAACATATTGCAGCATGTGAAAAGTTTCCTTGTTATGCAAACTTTCTTTTGTTAAATATGAATGTCTAATTCTAGTTTAGAAATTCTATTGTATACTAACTTATTATTATTTAGTTTATATTAAAATTTGCTTCCATTCTGTTCCCTTTATACTAAGAACTGTATTAAGGGTTGCATTGCGAGCAGACATTCATATTAAAGTAATTGATCTCTATTAATATTATGTATACTCAGTTGAAACATAGTGTTTATAATTTATTAAATGACAAATTATATCACACCACCATAAAAAGGGTGGGCCTCATGGACTCTTGCCAATATGAAAGAAATGAATTTATCAGGTAAGTTCTTACATAAATTATGTTTTCTTTCATGTAATTGGCAAGAGTCCATGAGCTAGTTACATATGGGATATCAATACCCAAGATGTGGAACTCCACGCAAGAGTCACTAGAGAGGGAGGGATAAAAATAAAAACCGCCATTTTCCGCTGAAAAAATAAATCCACAACCCAAAAAAATAAGTTATTCTCATAAATGAAAGAAACTTAAATCAAAAGCAGAAGAATCAAACTGAAACAGCTGCCTGAAGAACTTTTCTACCAAAAACTGCTTCTGAAGAAGCAAATACATCAAAACGGTAGAATTTAGTAAATGTATGCAAAGAGGACCAAGTTGCTGCTTTGCAAATCTGATCAACTGAAGCTTCATTCTTAAAGGCCCATGAAGTGGAGACTGATCTAGTAGAATGAGCTGTAATTTTCTGAGGCGGGGCCTGACCCGACTCCAAATAAGCTTGATGAATCAAAAGTTTTAACCAAGAAGCCAAGGAAATAGCAGAAGCCTTCTGGCCTTTCCTAGGACCAGAAAATAAAACAAATAGACTGGAAGTCTTCCTGAAATCTTTAGTAGCTTCCACATAATATTTCAAAGCTCTTACCACATCCAAAGAATGTAAAGATCTTTCCAAAGAATTCTTAGGATTAGGACACAAAGAAGGGACAACAATTTCTCTACTAATGTTGTTAGAATTCACAACCTTAGGTAAAAATTGAAAAGGCAAAAGGCAAAACTGCCTTATCCTGATGAAAAATCAGAAAAAGAGACTCACAAGAAAGAGCAGATAGCTCAGAAACTCTTCTAGCAGAAGACATAGCCAAAAGGAACAACACTTTCCAAGAAAGTAGTTTAATGTCCAAAGAATGCATAGGCTTAAATGGAGGAGCCTGTAAAGCCTTCAAAACCAAATTAAGACTCCAAAGAGGAGAAATTAATTTAATAACAGGCTTAATACGAACTAAAGCCTGTACAAAACAATCTTTCTGTGAAATAAAACAGAAAGAACAGAGATTTGTCCCTTCAAAGAACTTGCAGACAAACCCTTATCCAAACCATCCTGAAGAAAACTCTAAAATTCTAGGAATTCTAAAAGAATGCCAAGAGAATTTATGAGAAGAATACCATGAAATGTAAGTCTTCCAAACTCTATAATAAATCTTTCTAGAGACAGATTTACGAGCTTGTAACATAGTATTAATCACTGAGTCAGAGAAACCTCTATGGCTTAGTACTAAGCGTTCAATTTCCATACCTTCAAATTTAATGTTTGAGATCCTGATGGAAAAACGGACCTTGAGACAGTAGGTCCGGCCTTAACGGAAGTGGCCAAGGTTGGCAAATGGACATCCAAACCAGATCCACATACCAAAACCTGTGTGGCCATGCTGGAGCCACCAGCAACACAAATGATTGTTCCATGATGATTTTGGAGATCACTCTTTGAAGAAGAACTAGAGGCGGGAAAATGTAAGCAGGATGATAACACCAAGGAAGTGTCAGTGCATCCACTGCTTCCGCCTGAACATCCCTGGACCTGGACAGGTATCTGGGAAGTTTCCTGTTTAGATGAGAGGTCATAAGATCTAGCTCTGGAAGACCCCACATCTGAACAATCTGAGAAAATACATCTGGATGGAGAGACCACTCCCCTGGATGTAAAGTCTGGCGGCTGAGATAATCCGCCTCCCAATTGTCTACACCTGGGATATGCACCGCACAGATTAGACAGGAGCTGGATTCCGCCCAAGCAAGTATCCAAGATACTTCTTTCATAGCTTGGGGACTGTGAGTCCCACCCTGATGAATGACATATGCCACTGTTGTGATATTGTCTGTCTGAAAACAAATGAACGGTTCTCTCTTTAACAGAGGCCAAAACTGAAGAGCTCTGAGAATCGAACAGAGTTCTAAAATATTTATTGGTAATCTCACCTCTTGAGATTTCCAAACCCCTTGTGCTGTCAGAGATCCCCAAACAGCTCCCCAACCTGAAAGACTCGCATCTGTTGTGATCACAGTCCAGGTTGGCCGAACAAAAGAAGCCCCTTGAACTAAACAATGGTGATCTATCCACCATGTCAGAGAGTGTCGAACATTGGGATTTAAGGATATTAATTGTGATATCTTTATATAATCCATGCACCATTGGTTCAGCATACAAAGCTGTAGAGGTCTCATGTGAAAACGAGCAAAGGGGATCGCGTCCGATGCTGCAGTCATGAGACCTAAAACTTCCATGCACATAGCCACTGAAGGGAATGACTGAGACTGAAGGTCCCGGCAGACAGAGTCATGGACACTGAATCTATCTGGAAGCCTAAAAAGATGACCCTTGTCTGAGGAATCAAGAAACTTTTTGGTAAATTGATCCTCCAACCATGTTTCCGAAGAAACAACACTAGTTGATTTGTGTGAGATTCTGCAGAATGTAAAAACTGAGCTAGTACCAAGATATCGTCCAAATAAGGAAACACTGCAATACCCTGTTCTCTGATTACAGAGAGTAGGGCACCTGGAACCTTTGAAAAGATTCATGGAGCTGTTGCTAGGCCAAATGGAAGAGCAACACATTGGTAATGCTTGTCTAGAAAAGAGAATCTCAGGAACTGATAATGTTCTGGATGAATCGGAATATGAAGGTATGCATCCTGCAAGTCTATTGTGGACATATAATGTCCTCGCTGAACAAAAGGCAGAATAGTCCTTATAGTCACCATCTTGAATGTTGGTACTCTTACAAAATGATTCAAAATTTTCAGATCCAGAACTGGTCTGAATAAATTTTCCTTCTTTGGGACAATGAATAGATTTGAATAAAACCCCAAACCTTGTTCCTGAAAAGGAACTGGCATGATTACCCTTGAGGACTCCAGGTCTGAAACACACTTCAGGAAAGTCTGAGCTTTAACTGGATTTGCTGGGATACGTGATAGAAAAAATCTTCTCACAGGAGGTCTTTCTCTGAATCCTATTCGATACCCTTGAGAGACAATGCTCTGAATCCATTGATTTTGGACAGAATTTATCCAAATATCCTTGAAGAACCTTAATCTACCCCCTACCAGCTGAGCTGGAATGAGGGCCACACCTTCATGCGGACTTAGGGGCTGACTTTGGTTTCTTAAATGGCTTGGATTTATTCCAATTTGAGGAAGGCTTCCAATTGGAAACAGATTCCCTGGGGGAAGGATTGAGTTTTTGTTCCTTATTTTGACGAAAGGAACGAAAATGGTTAGAAGCCTTAGATTTACCCTTAGATTTTTTATCCTGAGGCAGAAAAACTCCCTCTCCCCCAGTAACAGTTGAAATAATAGAATCCAACTGAGAACCAAATAAATTATTACCTTGGAAAGAAAGAGATAGTAATCTAGACTTAGATGTCATATCAGCATTCCAAGATTTAAGCCACAAAGCTCTTCTAGCTAAAATAGCTAAAGACATGGATCTAACATCAATTTTGATAATATCAAAAATGGCATCACAAATAAAATGATTAGCATATTGCAGTAAGCGAATTATGCTAGATATGTCAGAATCCAATTCTTGTTGCACTAAATTCTCCAACCAGAAAGTTGATGCAGCCGCAACATCAGCCAAAGAAATTGCAGATCTGAGAAGATGATCAGAATATAAATAGGCTTTCCTTAAATAAGATTTAAGCTTCCTATCTAAAGGATCCTTAAAGGAAGTACTATCTTCCATAGGAATAGTGGTACGTTTAGCAAGAGTAGAAATAGCCCCATAAACTTTGGGGACTTTTTCCCAAAACTCTATAGAATTTGCTGGTAAAGGATACAATTTTTTAAACCTTGAAGAAGGAATAAAAGAAGTACCTGGCTTATTCCATTCCTTAGAAATCATATCATAAATAGCCTCAGGAATAGGAAAAAACCCCTGAAGAAACAACAGGACGTTTAAAAACAGCATTTAAACGTTTATTAGACCTAATGTCAAGAGGACTGGTTACCTCAATATCCAAAGTAATTAACACTTCTTTTAATAAAGAACGCATATACTCTATTTTAAATAAATAAGTAGATTTGTCAGTGTCACTGTCTGAGGAAGGATCTTCTGAATCAGATAGATCCTCATCAGAAGAGGATAAATTATTATGTTGTTGGTCATTTGAAATTTCATCAACTGAATGAAAAGTTTTAAAAGACCTTTTACGTTTATTAGAAGGTGGAAATGCAGACGAAGCCTTCTGGATAGAATCAGAAACAAATTCTTTAAAATTCATAGGTATATCATGTACATTTGAAGTTGAAGGAATTGCAACTGGCAATGTACTATTACTGATGGACACACTATCTGCATGTAAAAGTTTATCATGACAACTATTACAAATGACATTCGGAGAAATAATTTCCACAATCTTACAACAAATGCACTTAGCTTTGGTAGAACCGATATCAGGCAGCAAAGTTCCAGCAGACACTTCTGAGGCAGGGTCAGATTGAGACATCTTGCAAAATGTAAAAGAAAAAACAACATATAAAGCAAAATTATCAATTTCCTTATATGACAGTTTCAGGAATGGGAAAAAAATGAAAATAGCATAGCCCTCTGATAGAGAAAAAGGCAAGAGGCAAACATCAATGGGGTATTAAAATAATGAAAAAGTTTGGCGCCAAGTATGACACACAACATAACTGAAAATGTTTTTGGCGCCAATAATATCGGAAATAACACACTCGTGTCACTAATGACGCAACCATGTGTAAGGCTTTGGCGTCATCTATGACGCCGGAAATGACAAACTTGCGTCATAGACATATTTTTCGCACCAAAAAAATTTCTCGCGCCAAGAATGACGCAATTAAGTCTAGCATTTGGCGCACCCACGGGCCTAATACCGCCCGCAATTTGCAAGAAGTAGTCAATTGAAAAAAAAACTAAACACAGTCTGCAGAAGGAAATACAACTTTATATAAATGCATTAAGTGCCAAACCATAGCTGGGGTGCCTTAATTAATAAAAAACATAGATACCAAAAGACACCCATCCACATATAGCAGATTGCCAAACCAGTACTGAAACAGTTATCAGTAGAGGTAATGGTAAATTGAGAGTATATCGTCGATCTGAAAAGGGAGGTAGGAGATGAATCCCTACGACCGATAACAGAGAACCTATTGAAATAGACCCCTGTTAGGGAAATCATCGTATTCAATAAGTGATACTCCCTTCACGTCCCTCTGTCATTCGCTGTACTCTGAGAGGAATCCGGCTTCAACAATGCTGAGAAGCGCATATCAACGTAGAAATCTTAGCACAAACTTACTTCACCACCTCCATAGGAGGCAAAGTTTGTAAAACTGAATTGTGGGTGTGGTGAGGGGTAGTGATGTCGCGAACTGTTCGCCGGAGAACAGTTCCCAGTGATCTTAGCATGTTCGCGTTCGCCGCGGCGGGCGAACATATGCGATGTTCAATCCTCTCCCTATTCGTCATCATTGAGGAAACTTTGACCCTGTATCTCACAGTCTGCAGACACAGTTCAGCCAATCAGCAGCAGAAACTCCCTCACAGACCCTCCCAGCTCCTGGGCAGCAGCCATTTTAGATTCATTATGATCCTGCTTTCTTAGTGAGAGGAGGTTTAGTGCTGCTGCTGCTGATTTTATAGGGAAATAGATAGCTAGGCTAGTGTATTTAGTGTCCACTACAGTCCTCAAGGACTCATCTAATCTCTGCTGTAAGGACAGCACCCCAAAAAGCCCTTTTTAGGGCTAGATCTTCAGCCCAAAAAGCCCTTTTTAGGGCTAGAACTTCAGTTGTTTTTTTTTGTAATTTTATTTGCATTTGCCTGCCTATCAGCCTGTATGTGAGGCTGGCTCACAGCATATACTGTGATTAGTGCCACCACTGATATCTTCTTAACATTAGTGTAAATTTAAAAAAAAAAAAATTTACATCATTTTGCTAGTGTAATTTAATTTCATTTTCTATCAGGCCTGTGTGTCAGGCCCACATCATATACTGTGATTAATAGCTCTGTTTTCCACCACTGATATCTGGTTAACATTAGTGTAAATTTAAAAAAAAAAACTTTTACATGAGTCTTCTAGTGTTATTTAATTTTAGTTGCCAGGGCAGCCTGCCACTAGTGCCAGCCAGAGTGTCAGGCTGCCAGCATATACTGTGCCTACTTCCATCCTCAGTGCCACCACTCCTATCTGTTGTAACATTAGCGTAACTTTTTTTTAAAAAAACTTTAACACCAGGCCCACTTTCCAACTAGTGCCACGAATCATATTTGTTATAACAGTAGTGTAAATTTTTAAAATAAAAACTTTTTTGACTGTGAATCATCAGTCTGCTAGTGCAATTGAATTGCAGTTGCCTGCCTGCCAGCGTGTGTGGCAGGCTCACTTGCCAACTAGTGCCACCAATCATATTTGTTATAACAGTATTGTAAATATTAAAAAATAAAATTTTTGACTGTGAATCATCAGTCTGCCAGTGCAATTGAATTGCAGTTGCCTTCCTGCCAGCATGTGTGCCAGGCCTACTTGCCAACTAGTGCCACCAATCATATTTGTTATAACAGTATTGTAAATATTTTTTAAAAAAACTTTTTTGACTGTGAAACATCAGTCAGCTAGTGTAATCTAATTGCAGTTGCCTGCCTGCCAGCGTGTGTGCCAATCCCACTTGCCAACTAGTGCCACCAATCATATTTGTTATAACAGTAGTGTAAATATTAAAAAAAAAAACTTTTTTGACTGTGAATCATCAGTCTGCTAGTGTAATCTAATTGAAGTTGCCTGCCTGCCAGCATGTGTGCCAGGCCCACTTGCCAACTAGTGCCACCAATCATATTTGTTATAACAGTATTGTAAATATTTAAAATAAAAACTTTTTTGACTGTGAAACATCAGTCAGCTAGTGTAATCTAATTGCAGTTGCTTGCCTCCCAGCGTGTGTGCCAGGCCCACTTGCCAACTAGTGCCACCAATCATATTTGTTATAACAGTATTGTAAATATTTAAAATAAAAACTTTTTTGACTGTGAATCATCAGTCTGCTAGTGCAATTGAATTGCAGTTGCCTGCCTGCCAGCATGTGTGCCAGGCCCACTTGCCAACTAGTGCCACCAATCATATTTGTTATAACAGTATTGTAAATATTTAAAATAAAAACTTTTTTGACTGTGAATCATCAGTCTCCTAGTGCAATTGAATTGCAGTTGCCTGCCTGCCAGCGTGTGTGCCAGGCCCACTTGCCAACTAGTGCCACCAATCATATTTGTTATAACAGTATTGTAAATATTTTTTAAAAAAACTTTTTTGACTGTGAAACATCAGTCAGCTAGTGTAATCTAATTGCAGTTGCCTGCCTCCCAGCGTGTGTGCCAGGCCCACTTGCCAACTAGTGCCACCAATCATATTTGTTAAAACAGTAGTGTAAATATTTTAAAAACTAACTTTTTTCACTGTGAAACATCAGTCTGCTAGTGTAATCTAATTGAAGTTGCCTGCCTGCCAACGTGTGTGCCAGGCCCACTTGCCAAGCCAACTAGTGCCACCAATCATATTTGTTATAACAGTATTGTAAATATTTAAAATAAAAACTTTTTTGACTGTGAATCATCAGTCTGCTAGTGAAATTGAATTGCAGTTGCCTGCCTGCCTGCCAGTGTGTGTGCCAGGCCCACTTGCCAACTAGTGCCAGCAATCATATTTGTTATAACAGTATTGTAAAATTAAAAAAAAAAAATTTTTGACTGTGAAACATCAGTCAGCTAGTATAATCTAATTGCAGTTGCTTGCCTCCCAGCGTGTGTGCCAGGCCCACTTGCCAACTAGTGCCACCAATCATATTTGTTATAACAGTAGTGTAAATATTTTAAAAAATAACTTTTTTGACTGTGAAACATCAGTCTGCTAGTGTAATCTAATTGAAGCTGCCTGACTGCCTGCCAGCGTGTGTGCCAGGCTCACTTGCCAACTAGTGCCACCAATCATATTTGTTATAACAGTATTGTAAATATTTAAAATAAAAACTTTTTTGACTGTGAATCATCAGTCTGCTAGTGCAATTGAATTGCAGTTGCCTGCCTGCCAGCGTGTGTGCCAGGCCCATTTGCCAACTAGTGCCACCAATCATATTTGTTATAACAGTATTGTAAATATTTAAAATAAAAACTTTTTTGACTGTGAATCATCAGTCTCCTAGTGCAATTGAATTGCAGTTGCCTGCCTGCCTGCCAGCGTGTGTGCCAGGCCCACTTGCCAACTAGTGCCACCAATCATATTTGTTATAACAGTATTGTAAATATTTTTAAAAAAAACTTTTTTGACTGTGAAACATCAGTCAGCTAGTGTAATCTAATTGCAGTTGCCTGCCTCCCAGTGTGTATGCCAGGCCCACTTGCCAACTAGTGCCACCAATCATATTTGTCAAAACAGTAGTGTAAATATTTTAAAAACTAACTTTTTTGACTGTGAAACATCAGTCTGCTAGTGTAATCTAATTGAAGTTGCCTGCCTGCCAACGTGTGTGCCAGGCCCACTTGCCAAGCCAACTAGTGCCACCAATCATATTTGTTATAACAGTATTGTAAATATTTAAAATAAAAACTTTTTTGACTGTGAATCATCAGTCTGCTAGTGCAATTGAATTGCAGTTGCCTGCCAGTGTGTGTGCCAGGCCCACTTGCCAACTAGTGCCACCAATCATATTTGTTAAAACAGTAGTGTAAATATTTTAAAAACTAACTTTTTTGACTGTGAAACATCAATCAGCTAGTGTAATCTAATTGCAGTTGCCTGCCTCCCGGCGTGTGTGCCAGGCCCACTTGCCAACTAGTGCCACCAATCATATTTGTTATAACAGTATTGTAAATATTTAAAATAAAAACTTTTTTGACTGTGAATCATCAGTCTGCTAGTGCAATTGAATTGCAGTTGCCTGCATGCCTGCCAGCGTGTGTGCCAGTCCCACTTGCAAATAGTGCCACCAATCATATTTGTTATAACAGTATTGTAAATATTTAAAATAAAAACTTTTTTGACTGTGAATCATCAGTCTCCTAGTGCAATTGAATTGCAGTTGCCTGCCTGCCTGCCTGCCAGCGTGTGTGCCAGGCCCACTTGCCAACTAGTGCCACCAATCATATTTGTTATACCAGTATTGTAAATATTTTAAAAAAAAACTTTTTTGACTGTGAAACATCAGTCAGCTAGTGTAATCTAATTGCAGTTGCCTGCCTCCCAGCGTGTGTGCCAGGCCCACTTGCCAACTAGTGCCACCAATCATATTTGTTATAACAGTAGTGTAAATATTTAATAAAAAAACTTTTTTGACTGTGAAACATCAGTCTGCTATTGTAATCTAATTGAAGTTGCCTGCCTGCCAGCGTGTGTGCCAAGCTCCATTTGCCAAGTTATTGGCACCACTCATATTTGTTGTAACAGTAGTGTAAATATTTCAAACAAAAACTTTTTTGACTGTGAAACATCAGTCAGCTAGTGCAATCTAATTGCAGTTGCCTGCCTGCCTGCCAGCGTGTGTGCCAGGCCCACTAGCCAAGTTAGTGGCACCACTCATATTTGTTGTAACAGTACTTTTAATATTTAAAAAATAAACATTTTTTACTTTGAAACATCAGCTTTTTTGTGTCCGGCTCACAGCGTATACTTTGCCCACTTCCATGTAAGTTATTGTATATGCTCTTAGGTATGGATGTATCGTATACTTCTTATGTGAGTATTTGGTTATATGTTTAGTAACAGTGTATATGTTTATATGTGCTTGTTGGAATGCCTGTATGCACGGTTCTTTGAAGTTGTGTGTACATTAGTACATATATAATTGCTAGGGTTTATTTTGCCCCTTATGAAATTGAAATTATTATATGGTTTGCTATACTGGCCAATTTTTATTTATTTATTTATTTATTTATTTTATTTATTTTTTTTAAATAGGGTCACAAACCACACACTTTTAGGTAACCATCATATTTATATTAGTTTGTTTAATAATCCACTTTCACGTAACCACATATTTATTATTTTATTTTATTTATTATTATTTTTTTTTATTTTTTTAGTTCTGCTGTTACCTATATAACACATTTATAATAGATACTAGTATTTTACTAGTTTCATTAATTTCACTGCTAAACACTTTAATCATATATATGATATACTATATATTTTCACAGTTATATTTTCACAACTGTTCAATGTCAATATACTTCTAAATACACTTTTATATCTATTAGAATACTTAAAAGGATAGTTTTTCAAAATAATAATGCAATGTAGGTCCAGGTTGTGGACTCTACCCGGATTGTTTTTTTTTTTTTTTTTTTTTTTTTTTCACATGTAAACACATTTACACATTTAGACTATTTTTCAGTAAGTCTAGTTACATTTATTAGCACTGAATCTCACACATTATAAATCACAGTTCTTTAAGTTGCAAATCTACTCTGTTATTTGCACACATTATAGTTTATTGCCCTGTACTATTATCACATTTCTTTCACTTTTTGGTCTTATTTTTAGAACAACATGTATATTAGAGTCTAATAGTATCTCACTAGCAGCCGCATATTTGTATAAATAAGAACATAGTATAATCAATTTTTTATTAATTAACATTTTTTTTGTAGGCTCAGGTTGTGGACTCTTCCCATATTAGGCTGTCCCCTTCTAAACATAACAACTATGCTATGCATGTGGGCTGTATTAGCCTAGCCCTGATTGGCTTTGTGGTCATCCCTTAACAATTGATGATAGGTCCTCAGTGGCCCTGTGACTTATGATGTATAAGGAAGTAAACCATGTGTCAGGAAGTAAATCACTCTTAGGATCAGACAAACTTAGAGCAAATTGTACATTGCTGATCTGAATGAAAAAAGGTATTTTTAAAAACATATGTCAAAAGTCATAATTAGAGGCAATAATGGAAATAAGATTATTATAATGCACACATTGCTTAATATCTTTCTATTTATATACATATCTGTAATTAAGCATAGAATGCACATAGGTTCCGTTTTGACAAATATATTGTATTTTAACATTTTATTTTGACTTTTGTTTTTACAGTTTTAATACAGAGGTAATGTGGGTCAAGTTTTAGTAATTTTATTTTAAAGGAATATATATGTCTATGATAAGACCTTGTTCACAAGATTGGATAGACTCATTATGTTAACCCTTATGTGTATGTGTGTATATATATATATGTATGTATATATGTATGTGCATGTGTGTGTATGTATATATACTCATTCTCATGATTAATTTTTTAAAATGTTTTTAGATGTTTAGAGATTGTTATTCTATTTTGTTTATTATGTCAGTGGTTATATTGAGACCAATTAGGTCTTAGTACACCTGGTTGGGTGTGTCAGAGGTTAATGAACTGGGATTGGTCATATGTTTTTATTTAAGCCAGTACTCTCATTGTATCAATAGAAGCCTGATGAAACAGACAGCAGTCTGAGAAACGCGTTGCTTGTTCTTTTAATATCTAGTGTCATGAGACACTGAGATTTTTATTTTATTAATAAAATTTGGTTTTATGTAAACCTCTTTGTGAGAGTCTGAGCTCTGTCAGTCCGGCAAGACATTGGAGAAACCAGTTTCCTTGCAGTGTCAGTGAGCTGGGACACTGTGAGATCCCAGTCTGTTTGATTTAGCACAATTGGGTGCTGCTCCACTTGTGAGTACCTTTTTGATTACCTATCAAATCTCTTTCACCAACTGTATTACACTAGGAGGCGCCTTTGTCTTTTTGTGATTTTTTTCACAGAGAAAACTTGCTCTTAGATCCTGATTTCCCTGACAAAGCAGCTGACTCCAGTCATCATCTGTGTTCCTGATCATTGATCATCCTGGTATTTGATCACATTCATCATTTGGGACTATACCCACCCCAATTGGGACATTTACCATCTATATAACATTGCAGAAGAAGACAGCATTTCCAGATAAGAACCTTTCAGGAATTTCTTATTACTGTATTTGTTATTATTTGTGTTGTATCCTATGTTTCTCATAGTCCCATATTTAGAAGAATTGTTTCACTTTTGTTTACATTATTCCGTATAGTATATTTTATTATAGTTATTATATGTAATATCTTGTTCTCTTCTCTCTTAGCCTATTTACATAATAATCATATAAGGTCCTGTGCGCCCCCTAGTAGTAACACACCCTTAGTGTTACTGATTGTTACTTTGCCCACTTGCCCAGTGCCACCACTCATATCTTTTTTAATAGTAGTGTAAGTGTACATTAAAAAAAAAAACTTTTTGGATTGTGAAACATCAGTCTGCTTTTTTGTGTCCGGCTCAAAGCGTATACTGTGCCCTCTTGCCCAGTGCCACCACAAGCATGTTTTTTGTTCAATTTCCCAGTTCCTAAAAATTATCTCCGGGTTCCTAAAATCGATGCCATACTTGTACTCGATTGTGCAAAAGGATGGCATATGTGGTGGTATTTCATGCTGTTGTGCCTGTAGAGGGTCGGGGACCCTCGTATAACAAGGCTGAAGGAGAACGACCTGTACTGGGTGTCCAAGCATGTTTTTTGTTCAATTTCCCGGTTCCTAAAAATTATCTCCGGGTTCCTAAAATTGATGCCATACCTGTACTCTATTGTGCAAAAGGATGCCATATGTCTTGTTTCATGCTGTTGTGCCTGTTGAGGGTCGGGGACCCAAGTATAAAAAGGCTGAAGGAGAACGACCTGTACTGGGTGTCCAAGCATCTTTTTCCATCTCCCGGTTCCTAAAAATTATCTCGGGGTTCCTAAAATCGATGCCATACCTGTACTCTATTGTGCAAAAGGATGGCATATGTGGTGTTTCATGCTGTTGTTTTTGTTGAGGGTCGGGGACCCTCGTATAAAAAGGCTGAAGGAGAACGACCTGTACTGGGTGTCCAAGCATCTTTTTCCATCTCCCTGTTCCTAAAAATTATCTCCGGCTTCCTAAAATCGATGCCATACCTGTACTCTATTGTGCAAAAATATGGCATGTGTGGTGTTTCATGCTGTTGTGCCTGTTGAGGGTCGGGGACCCAAGTATAAAAAGGCTGAAGGAGAACGACCTGTACTGGGTGTCGAAGCATCTTTTTCCATCTCCCGGTTCCTAAAAATTATCTCCGGTTTCCTAAAATCGATGCCATACCTGTACTCTATTGTGCAAAAGTATGGCATATGTGGTGTTTCATGCTGTTGTGCCTGTTGAGGGTTGGGGACCCAAGAATAAAAAGGCTGAAGGAGAACAACCTGTACTGGGTGTCCAAGCATCTTTTTCCATCTCCCGGTTCCTAAAAATTATCTCTGGGTTCCTAAAATCAATGCCATACCTGTACTGGATTGTGCAAAAGGATGGCATATGTGGTGTTTCATGCTGTTGTTTCTGTTGAGGATCAGGGACCCTCGTATAAAAAGGCTGAAGGAGAACGACCTGTACTGGGTGTCCAAGCATCTTTTTCCATCTCCCGGTTCCTAAAAATTATCTCCGGGTTCCTAAAACCGATGCCATACCTGTACTCTATTGTGCAAAAGGATGGCATATATGGTGTTTCATGCTGTTGATTCTGTTGAGGGTCGGGGACACTCGTATAAAAAGGCTGAAGGAGAACAACCTGTACTGGGTGTCCAAGCATCTTTTTCCATCTCCCGGTTCCTAAAAATTATCTCCGGGTTCCTAAAATCGATGCCATACCTGTACTGGATTGTGCAAAAGGATGGCATATGTGGTGTTTCATGCTGTTGTGCCTGTTGAGGGTCGGGGACCCTCGTATAAAAAGGCTGAAGGAGAACGACCTGTACTGGGTGTCCAAGCATCTTTTTCCATCTCCCGGTTCCTAAAAATTATCTCCGGGTTCCTAAAATCGATGCCATACCTGTACTGGATTGTGCAAAAGGATGGCATATGTGGTGTTTCATGCTGTTGTTTCTGTTGAGGGTCGGGGACACTCGTATAAAAAGGCTGAAGGAGAATGACCTGTACTGGGTGTCCAAGCATCTTTTTCCATCTCCCGGCTCCTAAAAATTATCTCTGGGTTCCTAAAA
Organism: Bombina bombina; assembly: GCF_027579735.1. Taxonomy (NCBI): domain Eukaryota; kingdom Metazoa; phylum Chordata; class Amphibia; order Anura; family Bombinatoridae; genus Bombina; species Bombina bombina. The sequence continues at coordinate 110,827,612 of NC_069503.1, forward strand.
TCGATGCCATACCTGTACTCTATTGTGCAAAAGGATGGCATATGTGGTGTTTCATGCTGTTGTGCCTGTTGAGGGTCGGGGACCCTCGTATAAAAAGGCTGAAGGAGAACGACCTGTACTAGGTGTCCAAGCATCTTTTTCCATCTCCAGATTCTTAAAAATTATCTCCGGGTTCCTACAATCGATTCCATACCTGTACTCTATTGTGCAAAAGGATGGCATATGTGGTGTTTCATGCTGTTGTGCCTGTTGAGGGTCGGGGACCCAAGTATAAAAAGGCTGAAGGAGAACGACCTGTACTGGGTGTCCAAGCATCTTTTTCCATCTCCCGGTTCCTAAAAATTATCTCCGGGTTCCTAAAATCGATGCCATACCTGTACTCTATTGTGAAAAAAGATGGCATATGTGGTGTTTCATGCTGTTGTTTCTGTTGAGGGTCGGGGACCCTCGTATAAAAAGGCTGAAGGAGAACGACCTGTACTGGGTGTCCAAGCATCTTTTTCCATCTCCCGGGGTCAAGCCAGCGGCTGTATCTCCCCCAGCTGGGCTGGTCTCAGTGGACTCCCAGTCAGGTAGCGTCCCCTCTGCCTGTCTGCTTCTAGGCAGGAATAGATCCCTCTGCCTCACTGCACACTTCCAGCAGGTAGCGTTCCCTCTGGTCTCTTTCTTGGCAGGTATCGTCCCCTCTGCCTGTCTGCTTCTAGACATGAATAAATCCCCCCGCCAGGCTGCTTCTTGGCAGGAATAGATCCCTCTGCCTCCAAATAGTGGGACCAGGACTATCGTGACTGAGACCGGGGTCAAGCCAGCGGCTGTATCTCCCCCAGCTGGGCTGGTCTCATTGGGCTCCCAGGCAGGTAGCGTCCCCTCTGCCTGTCTGCTTCTAGGCAGGAATAGATCCCTCTGCCTCACTGCACACTTCCAGCAGGTAGCGTTCCCTCTGGTTTCTTATAGGCAGGAATCGATCCCTCTGCCTTGCTAATCCTTTCAGGCAGGCCAGCTCTTTGCATACAGGCCCACAGACTCTGTAACAGATCTCTCTTGCAGGGAGAGGTGCAGCCAGAATGCAGGGTCAGAACCGCTGCAACTGGTATACCTGAAAGAATCAGACAGCACAAAAAGGCAATCCCGGACCCCAACCTGTACTCGATTGTGCGAAAGGAAGTAACCTTAGCATGGGTCCCAGACCACATGTGTAATTGTTATACTCTGTCAGGGAAATTATATAACTATCAATCGTATCAATCAAATATATATTGCATCTATTGATCTCTGTAATTCGTATCGATCAAATGTATATTGCATCTTTTGATCTACGTTATTCGTATCTATCAAATGTATATTGCATCTTTTGATCTACGTTATTCGTATCTATCAAATGTATATTGCATCTTTTGATCTATGTTATTCGTATCTATCAAATGTATATTGCATCTTTTGATCCATGTAATTCGTATCTATCAAATGTATATTGCATCTTTTGATCTGCCTTCCTGCTCCTTTCAGGCAGGCCAGCTCTTTGCATACAGGCCCACAGACTCTGTAACAGATCTCTCTTGCAGGGAAAGGTGCAGCCAGAATGCAGGGTCAGAACCTCTGCAACTGGTATACTCGATTGTGCAAAAGGAAGTAACCTTACCATGGGTCTCAGGCAACATGTCTAATTGTTACTCTGACAGGGAAATTATATAACTATCAATCAAATATATATTGCATCTATTGATCTCTGTAATTCGTATCGATCAAATGTATATTGCATCTTTTGATCTATATTATTCATATCTATCAAATGTATATTGTGTCTTTTGATCCATGTAATTCGTATCTATCAAATGTATATTGCATCTTTTGATCCATGTAATTCGTATCTATCAAACGTATATTGCATCTATTGATCTATGTAATTCGTATCTATCAAATGTATATTGCATCTATTGATCTATGTAATACGTATCTATCAAATGTATATTGCATCTTTTGATCCATGTAATTCGTATCTATCAAATGTACATTTTTTCTTTTGATCGGCCTTGCTGCTCCTTTCAGGCAGGCCAGCTCTTTGCATACAGGCCCACAGACTCTGTAACAGATCTCTCTTGCAGGGAGAGGTGCAGCCAGAATGCAGGGTCAGAACCTCTGCAACTGGTATACTCGATTGTGCAAAAGGAAGTAACCTAACCATGGGTCTCAGACCACATGTCTAATTTTTATACTCTGTCAGGGAAATTATATAACTATCAATCGTATCAATCAAATATATATTGCATCTATTGATCTCTGTAATTTGTTTCAATCAAATGTATATTGCATCTTTTGATCCATGTAATTCGTATCTATCAAATGTATATTGCATCTTTTGATCCATGTAATTCGTATCTATCAAATGTATATTGCATCTTTTGATTCATGTAATTCGTATCTATCAAATGTATATTGCATCTTTTGATCCATGTAATTCGTATCTATCAAATGTATATTGCATCTTTTGATCTATGTAATTCATATCTATCAAATGTATATTGCATCTTTTGATCTATGTAATTCGTATCTATCAAATGTATATTGCATCTTTTGATCTATGTAATTCGTATCTATCAAATGTATATTGCATCTTTTGATCCATGTAATTCATATCTATCAAATGTATATTGCATCTTTTGATCTATGTAATTCATATCTATCATATGTATATTGCATCTTTTGATCTGCCTTGCTGCTCCTTTCAGGCAGGCCAGCTGTTTGCATACAGACCAACAGACTCTGTAACAGATCTCTCTTGCAGGGAGAGGTGCAGCCAGAATGCAGGGTCAGAACCTCTGCAACTGGTATACTCGATTGTGCAAAAGGAAGTAACCTAACCATGGGCCCCAGACCACACGTCTTTGTAATTCTATGTCTGGGAAATTATATATCTTTCAAAATTAGCTATTTATCTATCAAATCTATCTAACTATCAATCGTATCTATCAAATGTATATTGCATCTATTGATCTATGCAATTCGTATCTATCAAATGTATATTGCATCTATTGATCTATGCAATTCGTATCTATCAAATGTATATTGCATCTATTGATCTATGCAATTCGTATCTATCAAATGTATATTGCATCTATTGATCTATGTTATTCGTATCTATCAAATGTATATTGCATCTTTTGATCTATGTAATTGGTATTTATCAAATGTATATTGCATCTATTGATCTATGTAATCTATGTATCTAACTATCAAATCTATTGATCTCGTGGTTGTGCAAATGGACTGTTTGCGGTTGTTTGCGGTGCCTTAAACGGGGAGTTTGGTCTGTCACTGTGAAGTGGGCGTAACCCTTACACTACCTGATCGATACAACATCATACCTGATGTTTTAAAGCACGTTATTCCAAAAAAATTAGGAATGTTAGGTGATTTAAGCCCTTTATGGCTTAAAAGCAGACTCTGCATCAACTATGTAATTTTCCATGGGAGTTTTGCCATGGATCCCCCTCCGGCATGCCACAGTCCATGTGTTAGTCCCCTTGAAACAACTTTTCCATCACTTTTGTGGCCAGAAAGAGTCCCTGTGGGTTTTAAAATTCGCCTGCCCATTGAAGTCAATGGCGGTTCGCCGGTTAGCGGACATTTGAGGAAGTTCGCGTTCGCCGTTCGTGAACGCAAAATTTTAGGTTTGCAACATCACTAGTGAGGGGTGTATTTATAGGCATTTTGAGGCTTGGGAAACTTTTCCCCTCCTGGTAGGATTGTATATCCCATACGTCACTAGCTCATGGACTCTTGCCAATTACATGAAAGAAACTGCAATTAAAATAAACTTGCCTTTAAATACAAATGCTAAGACAACAACATGCTCCTTAGGCGAAAAACAAACTCCGTTGGATTTTATTTATTTTATTATTAATTTGTGAACACAGACAGGGTAGTATTATCCCTCATTTTAGCAAACTCTTGTTTTGTGACTTTGAAAAGCCTTTGGGAAAACAATACAACAAGCTTTATCTTCAGAAGGAGAATGCAGCCCAGAAGCTTGGTATAGAAGTGAAAACTCGGTAGTGTGTTGTATCCACAAGACACTGGGATAGGAAGGGTTTTCTAGTGTGGAGAATGAATTGACTTTTCAATATAATTTGCTCATAGAATTGATAGCCTATTGCAGAAGGGAGCAGAAATGGGACAGTCCTCCCATTCTATTTTGGTTGACAGTCTACTGTGGTAAGAGGGCTTGTCTAGTAAGCATTTAACTGTATAACTGCCTGAAAAAGGTCTCGTCAGACTTCCGGTGAGCGTCACGCAGACGCTGTGCTCTGACTCTGCTGCTGTGGAGAGACAGCACGCCACGCTTCAGCCCTTGCCTTGAATCCCTCAAGTCGGGAACCACAGCATCCTGCGCACGCCACTGAACCTCTCCATTTGCTCTGCGAAGGTAGACAACGGAGCACATACATCAAAAGGAGAAAACAGCAGTGAGGCCCTCTCCCTGGGCAGCAGAGTCCACGCTTTACTCCAACGAGCAGCACTAGGTACTTCATCTCCTCCCTCTCACTGCGGACCTCAGGAGCCACCCCCAGCTGGTGCTTTAAGCACGTGGAATCCCATGCTGAAGTCCTTGTTCCCTAACATATGCCGATATTGTTTGGTCACAGCTAGGATCTGGTGTTTAATTCGCCAAAAGACTTAATTCCTGAAAGAATCTAGGTGAGATTAGCCCATTTTTTTCTTTTTATTATTTATTACTCAATATAATTCTAAATTAGTCATCTCTATGGTAATACCACAAAACCAATACAAATAAGTTGTGAAATAAACTCTATGAGAGGGTCTCCATTTTCTCCCAAACAGTTTATTTGGAATCAATATATGTTAATAATAAGATAAATATTTACAGGTATATATACACATCTATTTTACAGCAACACAGTCCACATTGAATACAGGGCAACTTTACTACACTAACCCCAATTTGTCTAATAATGCTAAAATAATCATAGGAATATACTTAGCCATATTTTCCAAGGTGTCCACCATCAGCCATCTTTCCAGGATAAGTAAGATAAGAAAAAGAGAGGCAGAGGTTTTGGTGTTACAGTATTTTATACCCCAATTCAAAAGTGAGTGGTTTATCAAATGCCACTCAAAGGCTTATTGGGAGTGTCCTACTTAGACAGAAACTAGACAAAAGAACTACTTGAATATTCAACTTTAAAACCAGCAATGTGAATTGCCAGGTATAATATCTGTGAGCTATATTTTAATATTCCTGTGACAAAATGTCACCACAGCTTGCATAGTTGGTTTGCTGGTTACTGAGTCTGGGGGAGGGATTGCCCAATTTAGCCAGAATATATCCCTTAGTTTTGGTAAGGGACTCTTGGCTTTAAGCTGTTTAAATCCATCTACCCCAATGAAGACACCAGCAACCCAGCATGTTGCGACTGTCTAACATGAACTTCCTAGCCCTTCATTTACTCCCTAAGTACCTACAGTATGTTGTTTACCAGTGTGTCAACAACTTGCTTTTCTTTTCCTGTTCAGAATAATATTTCCTTTGTATTTTTTAGTCTTGCTAAATTATTACAACCTCTCTCTTTTGTGAAAGAAATAGGTATTTTCTTTCATGTAATTGGCAAGAGTCCATGAGCTAGTGACGTATGGGATATACAATCCTACCAGGAGGGGCAAAGTTTCCCAAACCTCAAAATGCCTATAAATACACCCCTCACCACACCCTCAATTCAGTTTTACAAACTTTGCCTCCTATGGAGGTGGTGAAGTAAGTTTGTGCTAGATTTCTACGTTGATATGCGCTTCTCAGCATTTTTAAAGCCTGGTTCCTCTCAGAGTACAGTGAATGTCCGAGGGCTGTGAAGGGAGTATCACCTATTGAATGCAATGGTCTTCCTAACGGGGATCTATTTCATAGGTTCTCTGTTATAGGTCGTAGAGATTCATCTCCTACCTCCCTTTTCAGAACGACGATATACTCTTATATACCATTACCTCTACTGATTCTCGTTTCAGTACTGGTTTGGCTATCTGCTATATGTGGATGGGTGTCTTTTGGTAAGTATGTTTCTTTTACTTAAGATTCTTAGCTATGGTTTGGCACTTTATATAAAGTTCTAAATATATGTATTGTACTTACATTTGCCATGATTCAGGTTTCAGTATATTTCCTTTTCTTGCAGACTGTCAGTTTCATATCTGGGAAATGCATTTTTAAGAAAAAAAATGTCAAATTGACTCTTTTAAATTGCGGGTTGTATTAGGCTTGCGAGGGTGCAAAATGCCAAAATTTATTGCGTCATTCTTGGCGCAAGATTTTTTTGGCGCAAAAGTTACGTTCATGATGCAAATTCGTCATTTCCGGCGTCTTAGTTGGTGCTGAGTCTTTCTCGAGGTTGCGTCATCTATGTTGTGCGTCATACTTGGCGCCAAATATTTTCATTATTTTAAGACCCCATTCCTTTTGCCTCTGGTCTTTTTTTCTATATCAGAGGGCTATGCTGTTTGCATTTTTTCCCCCATTCCTGAAACTGTCATATAAGGAAATTGATATTTTGCTTTATATGTTGTTTTTTCTCTTACATTTGGAAGATGTCTCAATCTGATCCTGTATCAGAAAACACTGTTGGATTCCTGCTGACTGATATCAGTCCTACCAAAGCTAAGTTAATTTATTTTAATGTTATGAATTTATATCTTTAGCTGTGGTTTGTAATAAGTTATCATGATAAACTTTTACATGCAGAGAAAATGTCCATCAGTATTAATGCATTGTCTATTGCTAGTCTTTTAACATCTAATGTACAAGATATACCTGGGAATTTATAAGAATATTTTTCTGATTCTATTCAGAAGGCTTTGTCTGCCATCCCGCCTTCTAATAAAATGTAAAGGTCTTTTTTAAACTTCTCATTTAGTTGATGAACTTTCAAATGACCGAGAACATACTGAATTATCCTTCTCTGATGAGGATCTATCTGATTCAGAAGATCCTTCATCAGATATTGACACTGACAAATCTACTTTTTTATTTTAAATGGAGTACATTCATTCTTTGTTGAAAAAGTGTTGATTATATTGGATATTGAGGAGACTAGTCCTCTTGATTTTAAAGCTAGTAAACATTTAAATTCTGTTTATTAACCTCCTGTGGTTACTTCAGAGGTTTTTTTCCAGTTCCTAATGCTAGGGAATGGAATAGGCCTGGTACTTATTTTATTACTTCTTTAAGGTTTTAAAAATTGTATCCTTTGCCAGCAGTTAGTTTGGAGTTTTGGGAAAAGATCCCCAAAGTTAATGGGGCTATCTTTACTCTTGCTAAACGTACTACTATTCTTATGGAAAATAGTATTTATTTTAAATATCCTTCAGATGGGAAACCTGTATCTTATGTAAGGAAAATTAATTTATTTTCAGGTGCTTTTCTTAGGCCTGCAATTTCTTTGGCTGATGTTGCAGCTGTTTCATCTTTTTTGGTTGGAAACTTTAGCGCAACAAGTATCGGATTATGATTTGTCTAGCATTGTTAACTTTATTCAACATGCTAATAATTTCATTTGTGATGCCATTTTTTGATATTATCAAAATTGATGTTAAATCTATGTCTTTAGCTATTTTAGTTAGAAGAACTTTGTGGCTTAAATCTTGGAATGCTGATTTGATTTCTAAATCCAGATTTCTATTTTCTTTCCTTCCAAGGTAATAAATTATTTGGTTCACAGTTGGATTCAATACTTTCAACTGTTACTGTGGGGAAGGGAGTTTTTTTTTTGCCTCAAGATTAAGTTCTAAGGGTAAATCTTAAGCTTCTAACAGTTTTTGTTCTTAATAGGGAACAGACACCTAATTCTTCCCCAAGTAATATGTTTCTAATTGGAAGCTTTCTTCAAAATGGAATGAATTCAAGCCATTTAAGAGATCAAAGCCAGCCCCCAAATTCGCATGAAGATGCGGCCCTTATTCCAGCTTAGCTGGTAGGGGGCAGGTTAAGATTTTTCTAAAGTTGTTTTGTTCAATTCGGTCCAAACTCCTTAGATTCAGAATATTGTTTCTCAGGGGTACAGAATAGAATTCAGAGTAAAACCGCCTGTGAGAAGTCTTTTTCTCTCTCACGTATTCCAGCAATCCCAGTAAAGGCTCAGACTTTACTGAAGTGTGTTTCACACCTGGAGTTATCTGGGGTATTCATACCAGTTCCGTTTCAGGAACGGGGTCTGGGGTTTTATTCAGAACTATTCATTGTCCCAAAGAATTGTCATGTAAGAGTACCATCTTTCAGAATGGTGACTATAAGGTCTATTCTGCCTTTTGTTCAGCAAGGGCATTATTTGCCCACAATAGACTTACAGGATGCATATCTTCATATTCTGTTTCATTCAGATTATTTTCATTTACTGAGATTCTCTTTTTTAGACAAGCATTACCAATTTGTTGCTTTTCCTTTCTGGCCTAGCAACAGCTCTAGGAATCTTTTCAAAGGTTCTCTGTGTTTCCTTATTTGGACGATATCTTGGTACTTGCTCAGTCTTTTCGTTCTGCAGAATCTCATATGAATCAACTTCTGTTGTTCCTTCAAAGACATGGTTGGAGGATCATTTTACCAAAAAAGTTCCTTGATTCCTCAGACAAGGGTCACCTTTTTTAGGTTTCCAGATAGATTGTGTCAATGTCTCTTTTCTCTAACAGACAATAGACAATTTATATTGGGTTCAGCTTGTCGAAACCTTCAGTCTCTATTATTTCCTTCAGTAGCTATATGCATGGAAGTTTTAGGTCTCATGACTGCAGCATCGGACTCAATTCCCTTTGCTCGTTTTCATATGAGACCTCTCCAGTTTTGTATGCTGAATTAATGGTGCAGGGACTATACTAGGATATCTCATTTAATATCCTTGAATCCCAATATTCAACTATCTCTGACTGGGTGGTTAGATCACCATCGTATAGTTCTACGGGTCTCTTTGGTTCATCCAACCTGCACTGTGATCACAACAGATGCAAGTCTTTTCAGGTTGGGGAGCTGTTTGGGGATCTCTGACAGCACAAGGGGTTTGGAAATCTTAAGAGGTGAGATTACCAATAAATATTTTGGAACTCCGTGCGATTCTCAGAGCTCTTCAGTTTTGATCTCTATTGACGAGAGAGCCATTTATTTGTTTTCAGACAGACAATGTCACGACTGTGGCGTATATTAATCATCAGGGTGGGACTCACAGTCCTCATGCTATGAAAGAAGTATCTCGGATACTTGCTTGGGCGGAATCCAGCTGCTGTCTAATTTCTGTGGTCCATATCCCAGGTATAGACAATTGGGAAGCGGATTATCTCAGTTGTCAGACTTTACAACCAGGAGGGTGGTCTCTTCACCCAGATGTGTTTTTTCAAGTTGTTCAGATGTGGGGGCTTCCAGAAATAGATCTGATAGCATCTCATCTAAACAAGAAACTTCCCAGGTATCTGTCCAGGTCCAGGGATCCTCAGGCGGAAGCCGTAGATGCATTGACACTTCCTTGGAGTTATCAACCTGCTTATATTTTTCCGCCTCTAGTTCATACAGGCCCATTTATCAAGCTCCCTACAGAGCTTGAAGGGCCGTGTTGCTGGCGAGTCTTCAGACTCGCCAGAAACACAACTTATGAAGCAGCGGTCACAAAGACCGCTGCTCCATAACCCTGTCCGCCTGCTCTGAGCAGGCGGACAGGAATCGCCGGAAATCAACCCGATCGAATACGATCGGGTTGATTGACACCTCCCTGCTGGTGGCCGATTGGCCGCGAGTCAGCAGGGGGCGGCGTTGCACCAGCAGCTCTTGTGAGCTGCTGGTGCAATGTTAAATGCGGAGAGCGTATTGCTCTCCGCATTTAGCGACGTCTTGCGGACCTGATCCGCAGTGTTGGATCAGGTCCGCAAGCCCTTTGATAAATGGGCCTGCAAGAGTGATTTCCAAAATCATCATGGAGCATTCGTTTGTGCTGCTGGTGATTCCAGCATGGCCACACAGGTTTTGGTATGCGGATCTTGTTCGGTTGTCCATTTCCCAACCTTGGCCACTTCCGTTAAGGCCAGACCTTCTATCTCAAGGTCCATTTTTTCCATAGGATTTCAAATCATTAAATTTGAAGGTATGGAAATTGAACGCTTAGTGCTTAGTCATAGCGGTTTTTCTGACTCAGTTATTAATACTATGTCGCAGGCTCGTAAATCTGTTTTTTAAAAAGATTTATTATTGAGTTTGGAAGACTTACATTTCATGGTGTTCTTCTCATAAATTCTCTTGGCATTCTTTTAGAATTCCTAGAATTTTACAGTTTCTTCAGGATGGTTTGGATAAGGGTTTGTCTGCAAGTTCCTTGGAAGGACAAATCTCTGCTCTTTCTGTCTTATTCCATAGAAAAATTGCTAAACTCCCTGATATTCTTTGTTTTGTACAGGCTTTGGTTTGTATCAAGCCTGTCATTAAATCAATCTCTCCTCCCTGGATTCCTAATTTGGTTTTGAAGGCTTTACAGGCTCCTCCGTATGAGCCTATGCATTCTTTGGTCATTTAATTGCTTTCTTGGAAAGTATTGTTTCTTTTGGCCATCTCTTCTACTAGAAGAGTTTCTGAATTATCTACTCTTTCTTGTGAGTCTCCTTTTCTGATTTTTCATCAGGATAAGGCCGTTTTGCGGACTTCATTTTAATTTTTTCCTAAAGTTGTGAATTCCAACAACATTAGTAGAGAAATTGCTGTCCCTTCTTTGTGTCCTAATCCTAAGAATTCTTTGGAAAGATCTTTTCATTCTTTAGATGTGGTAAGAGCTTTGACATATTATGTTGAAGCTACTAAAGATTTCAGGAAGACTTCTAGTCTATTTGTAATCTTTTCTGGTTCTAGGAAAAGTCTGAAGGCTTCTGCCATTTCTTTGGCATATTAGTTAAAGCTTTTGATTCATCACGCTTATTTGGAGTCGGGTAAATCCCTGCCTCAGAGGATTACGGCTCATTCTACTAGGTCAGTTTCCACTTCCTGGGCTTTTAAGAATGAAGCTTCAGTTGATCAGATTTGCAAAGCAGCAACTTGGTCTTCTTTGCATACATTTACTAAATTCTACCATTTTGATGTTTTTTCTTCTTCAGAAGCAGTTTTTGGTAGAAAAGTTCTTCAGGCAGCTGTTTCAGTTTGATTCTCCTGCTTATAATTTAATTTTTTTCTTTTCCATTATAAGATTAAAACTTATGATTTTGGTTGTGGATCAATTTTTTCAGCGGAATTGTCTGTCTTTATTTTTTTCCCCTCCCTCTCTAGTTGACTCTTGCGTGGAGTTCCACATCTTGGGTATTTGCTATCCCATACGTCACTAGCTCATGGACTCTTGCCAATTACATGAAAGAAAACATAATTTGTTTAAGAACTTACCTGATAAATTAATTTCTTTCATATTGGCAAGAGTCCATGAGGCCCACCCTTTTTTTATGGTAGTTATGATTTTTTTGTATAAAGCATAATTATTCCAATTCCTTTGTTGATGCTTTTTACTCCTTTCTTTATCACACCACTTCTTGGCTATTCGTTAAACTGAATTGTGGGTGTGGTGAGGGGTGTATTTAAAGGCATTTTGAGGTTTGGGAAACTTTGCCCCTCCTGGTAGGATTGTATATCCTATAAGTCAGTAGCTCATGGACTCTTGCCAATATGAAAGAAATGAATTTATCAGGTAAGTTCTTACATAAATTATGTTATTTTGGTTCCTTATTTTATATTGTTTATGTTTTTTTATCTTTTAGAACTTTATAAAACTTGTTGATATACACCCATATCATACCTACACACCCAGTTTGAAGGGAGTCTCCTACTTATCAATACCTATTTTAAGGCCTGTTATTTTGATTTTTTTGTACTGATAACTGCTAGATCAGCCCGTTTCTGCCACTACCATATCCTTGCCTTGAGATAAAACTTGATTCCTCCCCCCTATTCACTTAAACCTTTATCCTCCTTTTTTTTTTACTTGCCACTTATCACTTCTTCACACATTCTTGCCCATGTTATTTTGGTCTGAATACTCTATTTTTTTCTCCTATGGACAAATTTATCACTCACACTATACCAAAATCACCCCTAATGGCTGGGAGGAACAGAGAAAGAAAAGGTATACAGGCTCAAGAGCCTATACAAGAAGGTATATATGATGGTTCTTCATCCCCATATAAAGACGACCAACAAGACCTTTTTAAAAAAAATTCTGAGCTGATTCTCCCCCAATTTGAACAGCTTAGGAAAGATGTGGCCTCCCTTTCTAGCAATGTCAATCAATACGCCAATAGGCTCACTGAGGCGGAATCATGCATTTCTGATCTTGAGGATCAGTTTCTAAATTTTGAATTGCTTCAAAGAGAGGACAATAAAGAACTAATAAAACTACGAGAGAAACTCTCTGATATTGAAGATTGCTCAAGGCGCAATAATTTCCGAATAATTGGCCTCTCTGAAACACAAGAGTTTGACGACCTTATACATTTTGTCACTTTTACCCTCCCAAAATTGCTATACATACCATCAGACGACTCACCTTTAGTTGTGGAAAGGGTCAATATAATAGGGTCTAGTTTGCACAGAAAAGGTAATCACAGAGGTAAAAAGTATATTAATATAACTGTGTTGGCTATGCAAACTGGGGAATGAGTATTAAAGGTATTATCTATCTTTTAAAACAATAACAATTCTATGATAGACTGTCCCTTTAAGATTGGAGCTGTATCTTTCTCTGAGACCCAGGATATATCCAATGAATTTTATGAATATTACCAGAAAGTTTACGATAAGGACACAATTGATATCCAAAATAAAGAGGACTTCTGGCATCAAATCTGCACCCCTACCATAACCTCTCAAGAATGTTTAACCCTCAACGAACCTATTACAGAAGTCAAGATAATGCCAGCCATTGAGGCCTTATCCTTAAACAATGCAGCTGGTCCTGATCAAATCCCAAATTAATTTTACAGAATTCGAGCTCCTGATATTCTCCACACTCTACTTTACTTATTCAATCATTAATACTCTCATGGAAAGATACCATTAACCCCTTGAGTGCTAACAACGGCTCAAAGCAGTCGCATATTGTCTCAGTCCGGTGCTAACGACGGCTCAGAGCCGTCACTAACACTCTCCCACTTTGAGGGAAATCTGGGGGCTCCCACCGGCTCCTACCCCGGCGACCTGGCCTGCATAGTGACTGGCACCTCCAGGGCTTCACGTTACGCACAGTGACATCACGCGTAATGACGTGATGACGTCACAGCGAAAATTATTGACAATAGACAATTGTCAGTTATAGGGAGATGGGGGCATGCTGCTTAGAAGCCTGTATCTTGGGCATCTAAGCAGCTACAGACCCCCAAGACACACCGTTGGAAAGGTAATCCCATGTGGCATCTGCAAGAACAAATAAAAAGTTAATAAACTAAATTTTGTAAAAATGTTAAAAAAAAGATATGGGGTCTTTAGGGGCTCATAAATAAAAATCAAAACTGCCTAGAGACGCCCAAAATATATTTTCTAAAAATTAACTAATATATCTATAAAAAAAATATTGGTATATATATTCTAACTAAATGATCACTTTAGTAATCAATGTAAATGCAGTGATCACTTAGCTATAAAATGTCACATTCCCTTTTCCAATATGGCTCCTGATATATTTGTAATCCCATGATCACCTATATCATGTGGTTACAAATTACCAATGGTAGAGGGAAGCTTTTTATAAAAAAATAATTATATTTGTATTATCAGTCTTTTGGTCTGTGTGTTAGGTGAGTAAGCATCCTCTTTCTAAGCTCTCCCCATAGTCTAAAATCCTTTCATTTTTGCTGCAAAAAGCTTATTTTTTTGCAGTAAAATTTATCTTTTATTTCTAGCAGCATAATTTCTTTGAAAATATCTTTATTTTTATTAAGAGAATTATGGCTAAGCGTCTGATCAGTGCTGAGGAAGCAGCTGATATTTTTATGAACTTAGACTCTGATTCCTTCTCTGATGACACATCTGCTGCAGAAAATTCTGACAGCGACTTTTTCCCTGGTCTGTCATTATATAGTGACAGGTCAAGTAAGACAGATGAACCAACTGAGCCACGGAGTGGCAGCAGACAGTTCAGAGCTGTCAGTTCCCATGGCAGAGGGATGGCAACAACATCCGCAGTGGCCCCACAGCATACTGTGGGCGTCATGGGCATAGGGGATGTTGCAACAACATCTGCAGTGGCCACACAGCATACTGTTGGAGTCAGGAAAATGGGGATGTTGCAACAACATCCACAGTGTCCACACAGCATACTGTGGGAGTCATGGGCAGGCCTGTTCCAAGCTACAACTGGACCTCCCCTAATATGGTTCAGCCAGTGTTGCCTCAATTTACTGGCAATTCTGGCCTCTTGGTGGGCACTGCAAATTTTGAACCCATCAACTACTTTCAGTTGTTTGTGGATGATGAGCTCTTAGAATTTATTGTTCAGTAGACAAATCTGTATGCTGAGCAATTTTTTCAAAATGCTGGTGCAGAACTGAGCCGCCATGCCAGAGCACATTGATGGATTGTGACCAATTTGCAAGAGATGAAGAAATTCTGGACCTCACTCTGCTAATGGGGATTGTGCAAAAGCCAAGCATAGCCTCATATTGGTCAAAGCAGTCTACTCAGATGACCCCTATCTTCCCTGCTACAATGAGCAGGGACAGACATATGTTACTGCTCAAGTTTTTGCATTATAATAATAATGCAAATGCTCTGCCATGGGACAACCAAGAACATGACCGATTGTTTAAAATAAAGCCTGTTCTTGACCATTTATTGGCAAGATTTCAGGAGTGCTATACTCCAGGCCAGAACATATTGGTAGATGAATCCTTGATCTTATATAAGGGACGTATTTTTAACACTACATTCCTTCTAAGAGAGCTCGCTATGGGATCAAGCTGTATAAGCTGTGTGAGAGCTCTAGTGGATACACCTATCATTTTAGGGTATACACTGGCAAGGATTCTGATCTAACACCCCCTTGCTGTCCCTCCTCCCTTGCTGCCAGTGAAAAAAATAATGTGGGACTTACTCCACCCAACATTTAATAAAGGTTACCATGTATATGTGGATAACTTTTACCCTTCTGTGCCATTATTTAAGTTTCTATATAGCAAGGGCACTGTTTCGTGCGGCACAATCCATGCCAATCGCAAAGGCTTTCCGACTCACATGTTCAGAAAGCAAAAGAGAGGAGAGACTTCGGCTTTGTGCTCTGATGAGCTGCTAGCTGTGAAATTCACAGACAAGAAGGATGTGCATCTTCTCACATCTATAAATGATGAGAGCACATCACCTGTTTATGTCAGGGGGCAGAGCACTCCAACTATGAAACCCATATGTGTCCTAGATTACAATCAGAATATTGGAGGGATAGATAAGACTGACCAGATGCTTGAACTATACTCTGCTTCTCGCAAAACATATACATGGTACAAGAAACTGGCAGTCCACTTGATACAACTGTCAATGCTTAATGCATTTGTCCTGTATCAGGCCACCCAAGGAAGAGGACTACGTTTCCTGAAATTTCAGGAATCTATTATTAAAAGCCTTCTCTCCTCAGGGGATATTCCAGTAACTAGGCCAAGTGAGGAGAATGCAAGGTTGCATGGCCGTCACTTTTCTTAGTTTATACCAGCTACTGTGAAAAAAACTTTCCCTAGTAGAAGGTGTAGAGTTTGCAGTCAGAATGGACGTTGTAAAGACACCTGCTACTACTGTCCAGACTGCCCCTCTAAACCAGGGCTATGCATGCCAGAATGCTTCCGTATTTATCATACTATGGAAACATACTAGTTGCATATCCTCACAACCCCAGGAGACAGATACATGTCCCTGGTTGAGGCTTACGCCTGACCATCACAGTGCCCTGGTTGAGGCTTATGCCTGACCAGCACAGTGCCCTGGTTGAGGCTTACGTCTGACTAGCCCAGTGATTGAGTTTCCCCTAGCAAAAGGTACGTATGAAGGGAGATAGAAAGGTGTGTGACTGGCCAGCGGTAGGGGTTGTGTTTCTGTGAGTGAATAAAGATACAAAAGGTATGTGTATGGTCAGTAGTAGGGATGAAAGTCTTAATATAGGTAGGGGTGGGTGCTTCTGTGAGTGAATCAGACATGAAAGGTGTGTGAATGGTCAGTAGCAAGGGTTGAAGCCTTAACGTGGCGTTAATGCTAGAAATGGGTATCCATGTGCTAATTCAACCAGTGTGAGTGCCTGTAATGCTTGTGTAGGTAGTGCAAAAGAGTGTTATATTTTTAAACATAAAATAAAATCATTTAGAATTAGGTTAGTCAATTAATGAGGTAGATAAAACTGTTTAATTTCATATATAACCCCTATAAGTTTAAAGTGTTTTAAGGTAACCATGTCTGCAGTTTAAAAGCTGTAGCCGCCTGGGAATTAGGGATACAGTATACAAGGTACACAGTTTTGGAAAGTACACCACTTGGCACATCAAATGAGGGGCTGCATGTATTGCTAGCACAAATTTGGAGTGCGTAAGACATAAATGAACATGACACTTTGCTTAGAAAAAAATATTTTCTAAACAAAGCACCATATTCCATGAATATTTGCGCACTCCACTTTTGTGCTAGAAGTACATTTAGCCCCTCAATTGATGCTTCAGGGGTTGTACTTTCTACAAATGTGTTCTTTATGTACCCTAATTCAACTTCCCAGGTGGCTAGAGCTGTTTAAGTGCATATATGGCAACCTTGAAAATCTTATTTAAAAATTGTTTTTAAACATTTGGGGTGATGTCTATAATTAGACAGCTGCAGCCACCTGGGAATTTAAGATACAATATACAAAGTACACAGTTTTGGAAAGTACACCCCTTGGTGCATCAAATGAGGGGCTGCATGTATTGCTAGCACAAATTTGGAGTGTGTAAGATATAAATGAACATGTTGCTTTGTTTAATTTTTTTTTTTACAAGTGTGATATTCGCTTATTTGTTGCACACTTCAGATATGTGATACAGATACAAATAAGACCTCATTTGATGCAGCTGGGGTGTAGTTTTGTTGTCATATCTTAATTTCCCAAGCGGCTAGAGCCGTTTAATTGCTGGCAACAATACATTAAATTTAAGATGCTTTTTATTAAGGTCTATCAAATTGACACGTCGGCAATAAAACAGTAGGAAAAACACAGTGAAATGTTCTTAATTTTATGCTTATTTTAGACCAGTTACCTACTGCAAATATTTAGCAACACAGGTTTTGGTGATAGAGTTTAGAAAAATAAAATTACAAACTAATTTGTATTGATTGTGGAGTACAAAAATACACTTTTTTCATATTTTATGCTTTATTTTTATTTTTAAAACCTGTTGAGGCATACACATATAATAATGGTATATTTGAAATCTGCTAGGTCTGCTGAAAAAAACAATATATAGTTTGTATAGCTTATTCACACAAACTTTACTTCTAAAAGTGTTTAAACGTGAACTGCAACAAAAAGCTCAAAACTATCTTAGCACCCAGGTGGGAAATGGCTTAGCAGCCAAAGGGTTAAAAGAGCTCTTACTACCTTAATCTTGAAAAAACAGAAAAATCCTCAGTCTTAGTGCTTACCATCCGATATCACTTTTAAACACAAATTACTAGATTTTATCTAGTATTCTTGCAAAGAGACTCCAATTAGTGTTACCTAATCTTATTCACATGGACCAAACTGGTTTTATGGTCGATCGTAATTCATCCGCAAATATTCGCAAGACTATCCTAGTTCTAGATTATTTTTGGTCTAAAGGTAAATACAACAAATTTATTCCACAATCAGACGCTGATATTCTCACCTTATATGCTGAAAAAGCATTTGGTTGGGTTAATTGGTACCATCTGGTCACTTCTTTAACTAAGTTTGGACTACAAGGTAACTTTCTCAACTATATTCAAAACATATATATTCTGGGTAAAGCTTTTAAAAGGGCTAAGGGGTGAGCACTGTCAAAGTGAAGAATGCTATTTCAGTCAGTGGGTTTCCTAAATAAATCGACTTATCAACTTTAATAATCTTGGTGTCAAGAAACACCAAATCCTCCTCACTATAAGTGAATTTAAATTTTAAGTGGATGGTGGAACTGTTCAAATAATTTACAAAAGCAATCAGGGTTCCAACGTCGCCCAGCCAAATTCCAAAGACATCATCTATGTAGAGCAACCAACACGCGCCACATCGAATGAAGTCAAAGTTAGGAAATACAAATTTTTCTTCAAACATATTCATTAGCAAATTGGCGTAATTAGGGGCGACGATGGAACCCATAGCTGTACCCTGTACCTGCAAAAAATATTCATCCTGAAACAAAAAGTAATTATGATAAAGAACAAATTCCAATAGTTGAATAAAGAAATAAATCTGAGTAGTATAAAAATCACTGCTGCTACTTAAGACAGCTTTGACAGCCCCCACACCAATAACATGAGTTATGGACGTGTAGAAACTTTCAACATCAAGGGTGAAAAGGATAAATTTACTAGTACTCAGACCCAATGCTTCAAATTTTTTTTTTTGTTACCAATAAAATTTATTAGGCGAGCATAATTTAAGTTTTTCTTCTTAAATGGAAAGAGTCCACAGCTGCATTCATTACTTTTGGTAAAAAAATACACAAGCTATAGAGGACACTGAATGCCAAGATGGGAGGGTACAATAGGCGGCCCTTTCTAAAGGCACCAAGCCTGAGACCACTACGCAACAAAAACCCTGCTTCATCCGAAGAAGAGAAAACTTTGAAAAGGAAAAAGCCCCAAGGACACTGACCTGCAGATAGTCCAGAAGCCTAGCTAGAGATTGCAAAACCCGGACTCAACTGAGCCTACAGTCCTCCAGGATACACCGTCACCCAACAGTCGTTCCCAACCCATTCACCCCTCACTAACGAAGGGAACACCAGTCTAAACTCCCAAAGGGGTAGGGCAAGGAAGAACTAAAGGGAAACCGAAAGATTACCACAAAATCCATAAAAGGAAAACCCCCAATAACGAGCCCAGCTCACAATGACCCAACAGGGTCCTGACAAACAACGGGAGGCTACGCCCAGACCAAGCAGAAACCAGAGGTTTAGGACCGGACATCGGAACAGAGAAACTTTTTTCTCAAACATTGTGCAAAAGCACCAAATGAAAACTGAAGATGGAGTCCTCACATCATCAGAAATAAAACTACTGAAGTATTCAAACGCAAAAAAAATGTAATGGACCGAGATTAAAAACTCAAGTGAAGAACACACCACCATCATCAGGATGGCACTGAACACCTGCTAAGAAGTAAAAAGCCACCAGCAAGAGAACAGATTGCAAAAACCCTCCCAGACAGAGGGCACACTCTAGGCAATATAAGCCGCCAAACCTACACATAGGTCTCCAAAAGGGGGAAGCACATACCCTCAACGAGGCCGACTGCACCCCAAGACTGAGAGGTTACTTACCACCAGACCCCGAAGGTGGATTGGAACCCTAGACCTCCTGCTTGTAAACTCAGGGAGCTAGCCACTATGCCAACCTAGATCCTGAAGATGACAACGCATCTCAGAACCTACTCCCAGCCGGGCCAACCCAAGTGTCGGCAGGTCTGAAACAGGGGGTCAGAAGAACCCCAACACCAGTGTTTTAGGGTTTTTTCCTGATCTGTTTGCCATGTGCTGTTGGCAGCCATTTTACTCACCTCTCTTGCAGATTATGGTGCATACTGTGTGATGCTGCTCATTTCCTGCACTTCCTTTTATGGCCAGACTGGTGTTCATCATCCATGTGAGACAGGATGCAGTCTCAGAATTGTGATGTCATCACTTATTATTTAAAGGGCCTCTGTTCAGTATGCTTTGCCCTTCAATTGTCTCAGACCTGTTTGTGAGAGCTCCTGTGTATTACCTGGCTGTCTGACGTCCCTCCTGGTTCCTGATCCCTTGCTTGTTCCTGACTCTGCTTTTCTCCTTGTTCCTGATTCCGGCTCGTCTGACTATTCACTTTGGCTCCTGACTCGGCTCGTCTGACTACCAGTTCTGGTTTTGATTCCTGGCTTGTTATTTGACTTATGGACTTTTTATTATTTTTTGCTATTAATAAAGGTGTGATTATTTTTGCACTTCTTGTCTCAGTCTGATTCCTGGCACCCTGACATTACGCAAGGGCCATGAATCCTGATGGTGCTAATAATCCACCTTTACCTGCCATAATTTCCAGGATGGATGAACAGGATCACCGCTTGGATCAATTTGCACTAGTCCTGCAAACCCTGCTGACTCGCGCTGCACTTTTGGACCAAAGTGTCCCGCAAGTTATGGCTGCTCCTGTTTCTGCTGCTGCACCTAGTCCTACCAGGAGCATGTCCAGTTATGCACCTCTACCTCAGCGATATAGAGGTGATCCTAATCAGTGCAGAGGGTTTTTGAACCAGGTGGGCATTTACTTTGAGATGTTACCTCAGGCGTTTCCCTCTGACAGAGCTAAGGGGGGATTTCTCATCTCATTACTCTCTGACACAGCTATTGCCTGGGCTAATTCCTTGTGGGAGACTAATAAACCTGTGATTTCAAATCACCCTAAATTTGTGGCCTCCTTTCGAAGGGTATTTGATGTTCCGTCTCGCTCCTCCTCTGCTGCTAAACGACTCATGTCCATTCAGCAAGGTACAAGATCTGTTGCTCAGTATGCCATTGAGTTCCATATGCTTGCTGCAGAGGTTGGTTGGAACAATGAAGCCCTTGTTGCTGCCTTCTTTCATGGGCTCTCTGATGCGATTAAAGATGAAGTTGCTGCCAGAAATTTACCAGAAGATCTCGAGGCATTGGTGTCTTTTTTGATCCTAATTGACATCAGACTAAGTGAGAGGCCCTCTTTCAAGGAGTGCTTGCGGAAGCCTCCTGTTCCGTTGTCTCCTACGTGTTCGTTCCCACCCATGCCGCCCTCTCCTCCCATGCCTCCTGGTCCCGAGTCACCCTGTACTGCTGAGCCGATGCAGTTTGGATTCACGCATCTCTCCACAGCGGAGAGGGCCTTTAGGATGAGGGAGGGGCTCTTCCTCTATTGTGGGTTACAGGGCCACCTTTTGAAGTCTTGCCCTATATGGCCGGGAAATGCTCACACCTAAGGTCCTGTCGGGGGCAGACCTTGGGTGGTTTATCCTTGTCCCCGGAACCGCTAAAGGAGAAACCTTTGGTCACGGTTGTCCTTTCCTGGGTGTACTCCTCCATAGTCACCCAGGCTCTTGTTGACTCCGGTGCTACGGGCTATTTCATTGACAGTGCTTTTGTATCAAAGCACTCCATTCCTGTTTTGTGTTGGTCCGTTCTGCTTGCTATTGAGGCCATTGATGGCAGGCCCCTTCAGCCTGCACTCGTTACTCATGAAACTGCTCCGTTATCCATGGCTGTTAGAGCTCTCCATTTTGAAAGCCCCCAGTTCCAGGTGATAAACTCTCTGCATTTTCCGGTTATTCTGGGTTATCCCTGGCTCTAAAGCAAAATCCCAGTCTCAACTGGCGCAGGTCCAAAATTTTGTTGTGGTCTCCGCAATGTATTTCCACTTTTCTTCGGAAACCAGTTAAAGTCTTGTGCACGTCTTCGGTATCTCAATTGCCAAAGGAGTACCAAGAGTTCCTAGACATTGTTGACAAGGTGCGTGCCTGTACAATGCCTCCTCATTTACCCTCTGTCTGTTGCGGAGAATTGTGCTATGGAGGAGTATGTTGCTGATGCTCTGTCGCTGGGGATCATCCACAAATCCTGCTCTCCTGCAGGGGCTGGCTTCTTCTTTGTGAAGAGAAAGGGTGGCGAGTTAAGACCATGCATCGATTATAGGGGTCTTAATCGTCTTACCATTAAGAATGCTTACCCTATTCCGCTCATTACGGAACTCTTTGACCGCCTCAAGGGAGCTATGGTCTTTACTAAACTTGATTTGAGAGGAGCTTACAATCTCGTTAGGATCAAAGAGGGCCACGAATGGAAAACAGCATTTAACACCAGGAGCGGGCATTATGAGTATCTTGTAATGCCCTTTGGCCTATGTAATGCTTCTGCTGTTTTCCAGGAATTTATTAATGATGTCCTACGAGATATGTTGCAACAGATTGTTGTGGTGTACTTAGACGACATCCTCATACACTCACCCACACTTGAGGCTCATCGTTCTGATGTTACACGGGTTCTTCAGAGACTACGTGAGAATGGCCTGTTTTGTAAACTCGAGAAATGTGAGTTCCATCAGACTCAAGTAACCTTCCTAGGTTATGTTATCTCAGTTGCAGGGTTCTCCATGGATCTGCAGTTCTGCAGTGGCCTCGCCCAGTTGGTCTTCGGTCTATTCAACTTTTTTGGGGCTCGACAATTACTATAGAAAGTTTATTAAAAACTTTTCATCCTTGGTCAAACCTATCACAGACATGACTCGTAAAGAGAATGATCCACTCCGTTGGTCACCTACTGCCATTAAGGCCTTTTATAGTCTTAAGACTGCCTTTGCTGCCGCTCCAGTTCTGGCTCATCCTAACCCTGTCCTGCCTTTTGTTCTTGAAGTCGATGTGTCTGAGACTGGAGTAGGTGCCCTCTTGTCTGAACGTCCTACGCCTGATGGTTCCTTGCATCCGTGTGGTTTCTTCTCTAAAGAAATTGTCTCCAGCGGAGTGCAATTATGAAATTGGTGACAGGGTATTACTGGCCATAATTTTGACACTCAAGGAATGGAGGCATCTTCTCGAGGGTACTAGCGTGCCAGTGCTCATTCTTACTGACCACAAGAATTTAACTTATCTATCTGAAGAAAAACGTTTGTTGTCCCGACAGGCCAGATGAGCGCTATTTTTGTCTCGGTTTAATTATGTGGTCTCCTTCCTGCCTGGTAGTAAGAATATTAGGGCTGATGCCCTCTCTCGACAATTTTCGCCTGTCCAAGGAGTCTGTACCTACTCCATTTATACCTCCTGACCATATTTTGGCTACCATACGTACTAATTTGACTTCTCCCTTGGGGGAGGAGATCCTGGCTGCACAAACCAATGCATCTCCTGAGAAACCTAGTGGTAAGTGTTTTGTTCCTGAGAATCTTCAAACTAAACTTTTACACACTTACCACTATCTTAAAGCCGCAGGTCACCCAGGCAAGAACCAAATGATTTGGTCTGTCACTCGACAATTCTGGTGGCCCACTCTTCGTTCTGATGTTGCTGTGTATGTTGCCTCCTGCTCAGTTTGTGTACAGAATAAAACTCCTCAACATCTTCCTGTGGGTCTTCTTCAACCTATTGCTTATGGTGACCATCCTTGGACATATCTTTCCATGGACTTCATTGTTGAGCTCACTGTTTCCAATGGCAATACTGTTATCCTTATGGTGGTTGATCGTTTTTCTAAAATGTCACATTGCATTCCCTTGAAGAAGTTGCCTACCGCTCAGGAGCTTGCTTCAATTTTTGCCCGGGAGGTCTTTCGTTTACATGGGTTACCCAAGGAGATATAGTGTTGGACCGGGGTAGCCAGTTTGTCTCCAGATTTTGGCATTCCTTTTGTGCTCAAATGGGCATCCAGCTTTCCTTTCACTCGGCATATCACTCTCAATCCAATGGGGCTGCGGAATGGTCTAATCAAGCTCTGGAACAGTTCCTCCATTGCTATGTCTCAGATCACCACAATAATTGGTCTGAACTGTTACCTTGGGCAGAGTTTGCTCGTAATAGTGCTATTAATGCTTCCTTCAAGTTATCCCCATTCATAGCGAATTATGGGTTTCAACCATCCTTGTTGCCCGATTCATTCATGTCTCAGGGTATTCCAGTTTTGGAGGAGCATCTCTGGCAACTCCGTTCCACGTGGGTACAGATTCAGGATTGCCTTCATCGTTCTATGCAGCGCCAAAAGTTCCAGGCTGATCGTAAGCGTCTGCCCGTGGCTTCCTACCAGGTTGGTGAGAGAGTTTGGCTGTCCTCCCACAACTTGAACCTTCGTGTGCTTTCCAATAAACTGGCTCTCCGTTATGTTGGTCCTTATCGAATACTCCAACGGGTCATTCCTGTGGCCTACGCTCTTGTTTTTCATTTCTCCCTCTTGAAACCATTGGTTTGTAATCGGTTTACCACTGTGTTGCCTCGTCCCCGCCCTATCTTTGTTGACAACCATGAGGAGTATGAGGTCAGCAGCATTATTGACTCTCGTATGTCCAGGGGCAGGGTACAGTATTTGGTTCACTGGAGGGGCTACGGTCCCACCCTCCTCCGTGCCTTCCATGCCCATTTCCCCAATAAGCCTTTTATCCTCCCGCGGGGGAGGGTTCGTTGAGGGGAGGGTACTGTCAGGTTTTTTCCCCTGATCTGTTTGCCATGTGCTGCTGGCAGCCATTTTACTCACTTCTCTTTCTGACTCTGGTGCATACTGTGTGATTCTGCTCATTTCCTGCACTTCCTTTTATGGCCAGACTGGTGTACATCATCCGTGTGAGACAGGATGCAGTCTCAGAATTGTGATGTCATCAATTATTATTTAAAGGGCCTCTGTTCAGTATGCTTTGCCCTTGCGTTGTCTCAGACCTGTTTGTGAGAGCTCCTGTGTATTACCTGGCTGTCTGATGTCCCTCCTGGTTCCTGACTCTGCTTTTCTCCTTGTTCCTGATTCCAGCTCATCTGACTATTCGCTTTGGCTCCTGACTCAGCTCGTCTGACTACCAGTTCTGGTTTTGATTCCTGGCTTGTTATTTGACTTATGGACTTTTTATTAATTTTTGCTATTAATAAAGGTGTGATTATTTTTGCACTTCTCGTCTCAGTCTGATTCCTGGCACCCTGACAACCAGCTCAAAAAAGAGTGGAAGAATACCCACAGCCATCCCAACAGAGCGCGGGTGCCAAACCGACTCCATAGAAACAGACAACAAGGCCGTAGACCCAAAGGAATCTAACAAAAGGTCCAACATAATCTCGACACGGAGCCAGAAAGACTCCAAATGGAACGTAACAACCCAGAGAGAATACAACTCACTGATAGACTGAAATAAGAACAGTCTCAGCATCAGAATCCTCCATAACTGGATAGAAAATATGCCAATATGGACTATAAAAACAAAAACTAAACAGCACCTGACACCCACAATGGCCGGGGCACTCACCACCTCCTATGAACCAGACCCCTGCGGATCAGAATGTATCCGTCGCCACATGGTCAGGAATGCAGAAATGGGGAACCAGAATGTATTCACGCCTGGTCACAAGGTGAACCTTACAGTCCAAAAAAGAATGCCCAACCATAAGGTTGCGTTACTTCCAAAGGCCCTTATGTTCTAAGCCATGAGCCCAGTTAACACTACACATAAGCAGATTGAATCACATAACAAACATGATTAAAAAAAACCCTGTTCAATAATCGCCCTCAGGAGACATTAACCCTCGATTCCAAGACACGAAAGGAGTCTCACTGAGACCCTGTATTATATACTTCATAAGGCCCGCAAGATAGGACCCCACAGGAAACAAATGAATTACAGTACATTCTGAAGAAGTAATATGAAACGATCTTACCAGAATCTACGCCGTGGAACAGGAACATGGCCCTTCAAGTGTGAAGGATAGTAGCATCACCTCCGCCATGGACTTGAGAGAAGAAAGCAGGCAGTGAAGCAAAGTTTGTTAACGCTGATTGCTTGTGGAGCTGTTGACATGAGTCGGGATTGTTTAGCATAAAGACTCTCCCTGAATCTCTGGACTCTAACTTTCATCCAGGCCCTCACTGAGAGACTGACAGGATTACTTAAAAAAAGTGGGAGGAGTATTTAAGTCTTTGGCTGGGGTGTCTTTGCCTCCTCCTGGTGGCCTCTGTTCAGTATGCTCTTAATTCCCAAAAGTAATGAATGCAGCTGTGAACTCTTTCCATTTAAAAAGGAAAATATATAATATTGTTAATGGGATTTGTAAAGCACAAACTGATTCAAATGTCTTCACTTTCAAATACAGAATAAAAAAGTTGGATACCTCTCAGATAAACATATTTTCTTGAAAATTGATTGAAGTGACTTATATAACTTTGTGATTGTTATCTGCAGAGCTAAAATCTACTTGAGCTATGATAATGTTTTCTTTATAATCACTGTTAAAAATCCCTCATTTAGGGAGTTTCAGCTTGTAATATTGTGGCCTATTTATCAATGTGCAAGCAGACATGATACAATGCAGCGTATCATGTCTGCCGCACATTGATAAATGCTGACAGCATACGCTGTTGGCATTTATCATTACACAAGCAGTTCTTGTGAACTGCTTGTGTAATGCCCCCCCCTGCAGATTCACATGGGGTGTCAATCAGCCCTATCGTATAGGATCGGGTGGATTGATGTCCGCGGCCTCAGAGCAGGTAGACAAGTTATGGAGCAGAGTTCTTTAGACCGCTGCTTCATAACTGCTGTTTTCGGCGAGCCTTAAGGCTCACGCAGAAACAGGGCCATTCGTATCTTGATAATGCGGCCCCATAGTCTCTTGCATGAGACCTTGTTTGTTTCTTTTTAAATCTCTTTTCCATTTTCTGTGAAAGTGTATAAGATCTTATTATTCTCCAATAAAGAAAAAAACTGCCTGAAAAAGTCTTTGCTACATTCAATAATTTACATCACAAATTTGGGTGTTCAGCGGGTCATATTTTGGTTATAGACACAATGTGCCGCTTTATATTATTATAACAGTAATTATGATGAAAGTGCAAATGATATTTATTCGTCTGATTTTTTTTCCCCCTTCTCCACTAGAAGTTAAAAACAAAATTATTAGAAAAAAAACACACAACAAATAATAACTTCAAAGGACCTAGATATGTATTTATATTTTTTAACTATTTCATAACTATCCTGGAATAATTAATTTATAAAAATAACAAATTATATGTAAATGAAACATCTTAATTTATATGGAAATATTTATAATACTTGACTCATAATAGTATATGATACATAATATACTTGTGTAAAGAAAAGTTCAAATAACAGAGGGTAACAGACAGAAAATCTTTGACATATTTAAAAATATTTATAAGCATAACTAAATAATCTATGACGTGAATTATATATATATATATATATATATATATATATATATATATATATATATATATATATATATACACTGTGCTATTATCAGTTCTTGTGGCTTCTAACTAACATGAAAACAACAAACAGACATAATATCAAGTTACAGAACATGACAAACATATTACATACCCAGTATACACGTAGGTTATAGTAGACATTTAAATTAAACTGATTATGATCACGTATGTACCGGTTACTGATATTGTGTCTAGTGAAATAAAATCAGTTTCCCCTCAGTAATTCCTCTGGTATATAACATGTACAATGCTAAGCATCTATTGCTATAAGAAAAGGTTTATCCACATGATGTGCACATTAAATATATCTCCCAAATGTCATTGAGACTGATGTTCTATTTACATTATTTTCTAAGTCTATTTATAAAAAAGACTCCTTTATAATGTAAATGTAATTATTTTCTCCTGTATGTAAATCAAACGTACAACTCCTAACACTGGCATATTAATAAACAACACTCGGGGTGCTTTGGTGGTAAATGGTTGTGTAAACTGGTCAGTATGAGGACAGATTTGTATATTCCTGTGTTGTGTTTGTATTCTATCACATTTATATGAGAGAAATTGAGGTGCACAAGAGCACTTTAAATCTGGGGGTTTTATAACTGGGAATTAGAAAGTATTATTTACAATATCATCCTTTTTGATGCTTCTATTTAGAGAGTTTGTCCTCTTTAGGATAACTGTAAAAAGGTTTGTACACTGTGTATGTAAATATTTGGTGTTTTGTGATACTGGATTTCAATAAAAAACCATTTTCTAAACATGTGAAAAGTTTCTTCCCTTGTGAATCCTTTCATGTTTTTTCAGATTAATCTTTTTTGTAAAACTTTTTCCACACTCAGTACATGTGAAAGGCTTTTCCCCTGTGTGACTCCTTTCATGAGTTTTCAGACTACCTATTTGTATAAAACTTTTTCCACACTCAGTACATGTGAAAGGCTTTTCTCCTGTGTGACTCCTTTCATGCTTTTTCAGAGCACTCTTTTCTGTTAAACTTTTTCCACACTCTGTACATGTGAAAGGCTTTTCTCCTGTGTGAATCCTTTCATGTCTTTGCAGATGACTCTTTTCTATAAAACTTTTTCCACACTCTGTACATGTGAAAGGCTTTTCTCCTGTGTGAATCCTTTCATGAATTTTCAGACTATTTATTTGTGTAAAACTTTTTCCACACTCAGTACATGTGAAAGGCTTTTCTCCTGTGTGAATCCTTTCATGAATTTTCAGACTACTTATTTGTGTAAAACTTTTTTCACACTCTGTACATGTGAAAGGTTTTTCTCCTGTGTGAATCCTTTCATGTTTTTCCAGATGATTAATTTGGGTAAAACTTTTTCCACACTCTGTACATGTGAAAGGCTTTTCCCCTGTGTGACTCCTTTCATGAGTTTTCAGATAGCTCTTATGTCTAAAACTTTTTCCACACTCAGTACATGTGAAAGGCTTTTCTCCTGTGTGAATCCTTTCATGAGTTTTCAGACTACTTGTTTGTGTAAAACTTTTTTCACACTTTGTACATGTGAAAGGTTTTTCTCCTGTGTGAATCCTTTCATGTTTTTCCAGATGAATCATTTGGGTAAAACTTTTTCCACACTCTGTACATGTGAAAGGTTTTTCTCCTGTGTGAATCCTTTCATGTTTTTCCAGATAACTCTTTGCTGTAAAACTTTTTCCACACTCTGTACACGTGAAAGGTTTTTCTCTTGTGTGAATCCTTTCATGTTTTTCCAGATGACTCATTTTGGTAAAACTTTTTCCACACTCTGTACATGTAAACAGCTTTTCTCCTGTGTGAATCCTTTCATGAGTTTGCAGACAATCCATTCATGTAAAAATTTTCCACACTCTCCATTGGTGTCTAAGACTAATGGAGTTTGCGGTATGATTCTGATGCTTCCTGTAGTAAAGGATGGCTATGAACTGTTGACGTGTTTGTCTACATAAAAATAAATAGAATAAAGAAAAATATGACTTTATTCATTTATAATATAATCAATCTCAATAAAAAAAATGTTATACTCAAAAAAGTCTTCCATTTTGTATTTTTCAATTTATTTACCTGTAAATCACAAATTAAAAAAGGATTACATAGAAAGTAAACATTACTACACTATAGTAAACTAAATGACTGATTACTGATGAAAACAAGTTATAGGGCCACATTAAACATGGTGGGTGTGGATAATGTTCTCATCCAGGGAACAAGTACATCTGTATTCTGGGAAAGAGAGGTGGCATCCACCATCCTCATTTAACATTGCACAAGCAACTGCACATACAGCCCTTCCTGGCTCATGCACAACCAACTGGGTGAGAACATGATGTCTTAATCATCACAGACTAATAATCAGTGTGGGATGTTTTGAGGGTTAAGAAGCAGTGACCTTATGATCATCTTTAGCTTTTGGCTGTGGCTCTTCAATTTATATAAACAGCCAAAAAACTTTATTAGTTTCATAATACTCACTGTAAAATTAATCACACAATTCAGTAGTGGTTCTGGGGTGGGGAACACTGAGGGAGTTGTGGGTATTCCATGATTGAGGTCAGGGCAGGGGAAGTTGCAGGTGTTCTGAGTAATGAACCAAGGCTTGGGGTGTGGTTAGACAGTTGTTAGACATAGTCTGTCTAAAAAGGACAGGGGGGTAGTATTTTTTACCCTAATCCTCAGCAAAATAGGGGTTGTTCCTTCTTTATAACGCCACTGACACAAATGTTCTTAAAGATGCATATATAAATATAATAGTTTTTATTTGTTCAATAAGTGATCTATTCTATTTTCCCAGTAATTAAAGTCAGCATAATATCTATTACACTCACCTAACACATATGAGTTCATGCTGATAACAGGCTCCAATGTCTGTGCTCAGGAAGAAGGTTCCCTTATTCACTCCAGTTACATCAATACCTGATATCTCTCAGAGCTCTGGCCGTGTCTGTAAAAAGTATATTAAATAGTTTAGACAAATAATAATAATAAATAATGGTTCTGATTAAAGGGACAATGGGGGGTAGTTATCAAGCCGCCTACTTTTCTGGCTTCGCCGGCCCAATACGCCTGCCTAAGCTCGCCTCACATCGCCGCCGCGGACCTGAAAAAATACGCCTAAGTTATCAAATAAAGCTGTCAAAAAGCCGCGGGGCGATGAGCAGCGGACTGTGACAGTTATCACTCATCCGATCTCGCTGCCCTTCGGCTTTTTCCCAGCTTTATTGCTAGCCTGTCACTAAGCACTCACACTAAACTACACTGTTCTATCCCTATACCGGCGCCCCCGGAGCCTCCCGCAACTAAATAAAGTTACTAACCCCTAAACCGCCGCTCCTAGTCCCTGCCGCAACTCTTATAAATGTATTAACCCCTAAACCGCCGCTCCTAGACAATGCCGCAACTCTTACAAATGTATTAACCCCTAAACCGCCGCTCCCGGACACCGCTGCCACCTACAGTATACCTAGTAACCCCTATCCTGCACCCCCTACACCGTCGCCCTCTATTATAAAGTTATTAACCCCTATCCTGCTGATCCCGCACCTCTCCGCAACTAAATAAATAGTTTAACCCCTAAACCGCCGCTCCCTGAACCCGCCGCAACCTATTTTAAACCTATTAACCCCTATCCTGCCCCCCCTACACCGTCGCCACCTATAATAAATTTATTAACCCCTAATCTGCCCCCCACTACACCGCCGCCACTGTAATAAAATTATTAACCCCTAAACCTAAGTCTAACCCTAACGCCCCCCTAACTTAAATATTAATTAAATAAATCTAAATAAATTAACTCTTATTAACTAAATGAATCCTATTTAAAACTAAATACTTACCTTTAAAATAAACCCTAATATAGCTACAATATAAATAATAATTATATTCTAGCTATCTTAGGATTTATTTTTATTTTACAGGTACCTTTCAATTTATTTTAACCAGGTACAATAGCTATTAAATAGTTATTAACTATTTAATAGCTTACCTAGCTAAAATAAAGAGAAATGTACCTGTAAAATAAATCCTAACCTAAGTTACAATTACACCTAACACTACACTATACTTTAATAAATTATTCCTATTTAAAACTAAATACTTACCTGTAAAATAAACACTAAGATAGCTACAATATAATTAATAATTATATTATAGCTATCTTAGGATTTATATTTATTTTACAGGTAACTTTGTATTTATTTTAGCTAGTTAGAATAGTTATTAAATAGTTATTAACTATTTAATAACTACCTAGCTAAAAGAAATACAAAATTACCTGTAAAATAAATCCTAACTTAAGTTACAATTAAACCTAATACTACACTATCATTAAATTAATTAAATAAACTACCTACAAATAACTACAATTAAATACAATTACATAAACTAACTAAAGTACAAAAAATAAAAAAAGCTAAGTTACAAAAAATAAAAAAATAAGTTACAAACATGTTAAAAATATTACAACAATTTTAAGCTACTTACACCGAATCTAAGCCCCCTAATAAAATAACAAACCCCCCCAAAATAAAAAAAATGCCCTACCCTATTCTAAATTAAATAAAGTTCAAAGCTCTTTTACCTTACCAGCCCTTAAAAAGGCCATTTGTGGGGGCATGCCCCAAAGAAAACAGCTCTTTTGCCTGTAAAAGAAAAATACAACCCCCCCCCAAAATTAAAACCCACCACCCACATACCCCTAATCTAACCCAAACCCCCCTTACAAAAACTTAACACTAATCCCCTGAAGATCATCCTACCTTGTATTCACTCAGCCGAGCAGCGATGGAACCAAAGTGGACATCCGGAGCGGAAGAAGTTAATCCTCCAAGCGGCGCTGAAGAAATCTTCCATCCGATGAAGTCACCATCCAGGCGGCGCTGAAGAAAAGTCTTCGATCCGGCCGATGTCATCTTCAAAGAGGCGCTGAAGAGGTCTTCTATCCGGGCGATGTCATCTTCCAAGCCGGGTCTTGAATCTTCCTTCCGCCGACGCGGAACCTCCTTCTTCACCGACGGACTACGACGAATGAAGGCTCCTTTAAGGGACGTCATCCAAGATGGCGTCCCCTCAATTCCGATTGGCTGATAGGATTCTATCAGCCAATCGGAATTAAGGTAGGAAAATTCTGATTGGCTGATGGAATCAGCCAATCAGATTGAGCTCGCATTCTATTGGCTGTTCCGATCAGCCAATAGAATGCGAGCTCAATCTGATTGGCTGATTGGATCAGCCAATCGGATTGAACTTGAATCTGATTGGCTGATTCCATCAGCCAATCAGAATTTTCCTACCTTAATTCCGATTGGCTGATAGAATCCTATCAGCCAATCGGAATTGAGGGGACGCCATCTTGGATGACGTCCCTTAAAGGAGCCGTCATTCGTCGTAGTCCATCGGTGAAGAAGGAGGTTCCGCGTCGGCGGAAGGAAGATTCAAGACCCGGCTTGGAAGATGACTTCGCCCGGATAGAAGACCTCTTGAGCGCCTCTTTGAAGATGACATCGGCCGGATCGAAGACTTTTCTTCAGCGCCGCCTGGATGATGACTTCATCGGATGGAAGATTTCTTCAGCGCCGCTTGAAGGATTAACTTCTTCCGCTCCGGATGTCCAATTCGGTTCCATCGCTGCTCGGCTGAGTGAAGACAAGGTAGGATGATCTTCAGGGGATTAGTGTTAGGTTTTTGTAAGGGGGGTTTGGGTTAGATTAGGGGTATGTGGGTGGTGGGTTTTAATGTTGGGGGGGGTTGTATTTTTCTTTTACAGGCAAAAGAGCTGTTTTCTTTGGGGCATGCCCCCACAAATGGCCCTTTTAAGGGCTGGTAAGGTAAAAGAGCTTTGAACTTTATTTAATTTAGAATAGGGTAGGGCATTTTTTTTATTTTGGGGGGGTTTGTTATTTTATTAGGGGGCTTAGATTAGGTGTAAGTAGCTTAAAATTGTTGTAATATTTTTAACATGTTTGTAACTTATTTTTTTATTTTTTGTAGCTTAGCTTTTTTTATTTTTTGTACTTTAGTTAGTTTATGTAATTGTATTTAATTGTAGTTATTTGTAGGTAGTTTATTTAATTAATTTAATGATAGTGTAGTATTAGGTTTAATTGTAACTTAAGTTAGGATTTATTATACAGGTAATTTTGTATTTCTTTTAGCTAGGTAGTTATTAAATAGTTAATAACTATTTAATAACTATTCTAACTAGCTAAAATAAATACAAAGTTACCTGTAAAATAAATATAAATCCTAAGATAGCTATAATATAATTATTAATTATATTGTAGCTATCTTAGTGTTTATTTTACAGGTAAGTATTTAGTTTTAAATAGGAATAATTTATTAAAGGATAGTGTAGTGTTAGGTGTAATTGTAACTTAGGTTAGGATTTATTTTACAGGTACATTTCTCTTTATTTTAGCTAGGTAAGCTATTAAATAGTTAATAACTATTTAATAGTTATTGTACCTGGTTAAAATAAATTGAAAGGTACCTGTAAAATAAAAATAAATCCTAACATAGCTAGAATATAATTATTATTTATATTGTAGCTATATTAGGGTTTATTTTAAAGGTAAGTATTTAGTTTTAAATAGGATTCATTTAGTTAATAAGAGTTAATTTATTTAGATTTATTTAATTAATATTTAAGTTAGGGGGGCGTTAGGGTTAGGGTTAGACTTAGGTTTAAGGGTTAATAATTTTATTACAGTGGCGGCGGTGTAGTGGGGGGCAGGATAGGGGTTAATAATTTTATTATAGGTGGCGACGGTGTAGGGGGGGCAGATTAGGGGTTATTAAATTTATTATAGGTGGCGACGGTGTAGGGGGGCAGGATAGGGGTTAATACATTTAATATAGGTTGTGGCGGGTTCAGGGAGTGGCGGTTTAGGGGTTAATACATTTATTATAGTTGCGGTGGGCTCCGGGAGCGGCGGTTTAGGGGTTAATATGTAAAGAGTAGCTTGCGGTGGGCTCCGGGAGCGGCGATTTAGAGGGTAATAACTTTATTTACTTGCGGCGGTGTAGGGGGGACAGATTAGTGGTGTTTAGACTCGGGGTACATGTTAGGGTGTTAGGTGTAGACAGCTCCCATAGAAATCAATGGGATGTCGGGCAGCAGCGAACTTGTACTTTCGCTATGGTCAGACTCCCATTGATTCCTATGGGATCCGCCGCCTCCAGGGGTGGCGGATTGAAAACCAGGTACGCTGGGCCGTAAAAGTGCAGAGCGTACCTGCTAGTTTTTTGATAACTAGCAAAAGTAGTGAGAATGTGCCGCACTTGTGTGCGGAACATCTGGAGTGACGTAAGAATCGATCTGTGTCGGACTGAGTCCGGCGGATCGAAGCTTATGTCACAAAATTCTACTTTTGCCGGTCTCGAGCCTTTGATAACTAAGGCGTATCAGCCTCACCACAAATACGCTGCGGAATTCCAGCGTATTTGAGGTTGACGGCTTGATAACTAGGCCTCATAAAATCCAAAGTTTTTCT
The DNA here is from genome assembly GCF_027579735.1 of Bombina bombina. Taxonomy (NCBI): domain Eukaryota; kingdom Metazoa; phylum Chordata; class Amphibia; order Anura; family Bombinatoridae; genus Bombina; species Bombina bombina. The sequence goes on from NC_069503.1 coordinate 110,862,253, forward strand.
TTCATGATTCAGAGAATACAATTGTAAACAACTTTCTAATTTAATTATCGAATTTGTTTCATTCTCTTGGTATCATTTGTTGAAGTAGCAGCAATGCACTAATGATTTCTAACTGAACTTATGGGTAAGGCAATCACAATCAAGATATATATATATATATATATATATATTCAGCTACCAATCAACAGCTAGAACATAGGCTCTCTGCTGCTCCTGAGCTTTCCTAGATAAAGCTTTCAGCAAAGGATAACAAGAGAAGGAAGCAAATAATAGAAGTACATTGGAAAGTTGTTTAAAATAGTATTCTCTAAATGTAGTTCTGCTCCTGTACCATGTGACAGCTCTCAGCCAATCACAGACTCATATTTTTATATAATGTGAACTCCTGCCTATGCTAAGTAGGAGCCGCTGCCTCAGGTCATTTAAAAGGCTGTGTACAATTTAATAATGAAAATAAATTACAAACAGCAAACAGTTATTTTACATACATACATAAAGGTGAAATTTCCCATACACTTTATACTATTTTATACATTGGTAAAACAAGTAATTAGAAACACATTAAAGGGAAAGCAAAGTCACAATTACACTTTTATTATTCTAATTTAAACAACTTTCCAATGTCCTATTATCAAATCTGCTTTATTCCCTTGAGGAACTTTGTGACAAATCATATAATGCCCTATGGTGCGCTAGCTGCTGATTAGTGACACATACAAGCCTCTTCCCATTGGATCACCTTATGTGCCCAGCTAGCTCCCAGTAGTGCATTGCTGCTGCTTCAGTAAAGAATACCTAGAGAATAAAGAAAATATCAAAATAGAGGTCAGTTGGAAAGTTGCTAAAAACTGTACGTTCTAGTTAAATGATGAAAAACATTTGGGGTTTCTTGTTATTTTAAGGGAAAACCAAATGTACAGGGCACTGTCCCTTTAAGTCTGTGATCATGTGATAAACAGCAGCAGCTGAAGGTGCAGAATACACTTACTAAGGTCTTTACTAACAACAAGAATCAGTCACAGATCAGTGGCATATATGTTCTGATGATAAACAGGTGTGTAATTTTAGGAAAAGTCCAGAAGAAGACCCAAATGCTAGTGCGTACTTAAACAACACCCTTGCACTCTCAGTTTAATCCAGGACGTGACCCCACGACAACCTCTAAAAAACAATGTACTCACGATATGGAGCAGGGTTAGCCTGAGTCCAAAGTAATTCAAGATATCAGCCAAATAGACTTCTGAGTAAGGAACTGGTTACAGGAAAAGTCTTCCACAGAATCAGGAAAGCAGGGATAGTCACTTATACTCAGACTGAGGAAGGGTAAACAAGAAACAGTTAATAATGCAGGAGTAGGTAACTTATTATCAGGCAGATTGAGGGTTAATAATGTGTAGTCAGTCCTTGAAGAGTTTGGCAACAGGTTATCAGGCAGTTTGTAGGTTTATACTGAATAGTCAGTACATGCAAAGTTAGATAACAGGATAACAGGTAGTTTGAGGGTTAATACAGAGTAATCAGTACTTGCAGGGACTGGCAACAGGTTGTCATGCAGTTTGAGAGTTTCACAGAATAAACAGTCTTTGCAATGATTGGCAACAGGATATCAAGCAGTTTGAAGGTTTACACTGAGTAAACAATATTTGCAGAGTTTTGGCAACAGGTAAACAAGTAGATTGAGAGATTCACAGAATAATTAGTATTTGCAATGTTCGGCAACAGGTTATCAAGAAGTTAGAGGATTAACCCAGGATAGTCAGACTTTGCAGAGTTTGGCAGATAGAGAGATTCCACAGCGAATTCCTCACAGGAGCCACAAAGAGTAACAAACAAACAGGCACTGAAGAAACAGGAAGCCCGGAATAAAAAGCCTGGTAGTGACATCATCAGGAAGGGGCGGTTCAGATTACCTGTCAATCAAGCACACAGAGAGGACAGCTGGAGCTTCCCAGTGGCCGAGCGTGACAGTGCCCCCTCCCTCCGGGGGACCTGACTGGGCATGACCATGAGACGCTGGTTCCCAAGATCGTTCAGAGATAGGATAGCCTTTCCAATGGACCAGGCAGTACAGCCGATTGCCCCGTAGCTTGGAATCCAAAATCTGGCTGACTTCAAACTCAGAAGTTCCCTCTACGGAAAGTGGAGGAGGTGGTTTACTCTTGATAGAATACCAGTTGCAGATGACTGGCTTGACTAAGGAGACATGAAACACTGAATGGATCTTGAGAGTCTTGGGTAAAGCCAGGCGGTATGCAGAAGAACAAACTTTAGAAACAATTCGAAAAGGTCCAATGTACTTAGGACCCAACTTAGTACAAGGTTGTTTTAGACGTATGAATCTGGTGGATAAAAATACTCTGTCTCCAGTATGAAGTAAAGGAGCCTTACACCTTCTGCGATCAGCATATCTCTTGTGTCTTAAGAAAGAGGAAAGTAGATTTTGACGAATGAGTTGCCAGTGGTTACTGAGATTTTTCACAATACGATCTGCTCCAGGGACTTCAGTCAACTGGTAATCATAGGAAAGGTTCTAGGTTCAAAACCATAAGCTGCCTTAAAGGGAGAGGTCTGTAATGAGGTGTTATAGCGTGAGTTGTGAGCTAATTCCGCCAAAGGCAATAACTGAGACCAGTTGGAGTGGTGATGGTCTACATAAGAAAAGATTCTAAGGCTTGATTTACATGCTCAGTCTGTCCGTTGGATTGAGGATGATGTGCAGTAGAAAGAGATATGTTGATTCTGAAGTGCTTACAAAAAGACCTCCAAAACTTGGAAACAAATTGAACTCCACGATCTGAGACTATGTCAGTGGGAAAACCATGTAAACGAGATATATGTAGAACAAAGAGTTCAGAAAGTCTTTGAGCTGAAGGCAAGCCTGGAAAAGGTATGAAGTGAGCAGACTTGGAGAACCAATCCACCACTACCCAAATGGTCGTATTTCCAGCAGAAACAGGAAGATCTGTAATGAAGTCCATGGATAAGTGAGACCAAGGGTAATGAGGAATAGGAAGAGGGTGTAATAGACCAAACGGTCGATGAGAAGATTGTTTGTTCGAAGCACAATAACTACAAGCAGCAATATAATCCTTAACATCCCTCCTCATAGTGGACCACCAAACATGCTGCTTCAGTTTCCACAAAGTATTGGTTACTCCAGGATGACCTGCTGAAATGTTGTTGTGAGCCCAACGTAGAAGCTTAAGACGTAATCCTTTGGGTATATACAGGATACCAGAAGGTAGTTTGCAAGAAGATGGTACCCGGACTTGAGCAGCATGTAAAGCCTGTACTGGAAAAGAGGATACTTGAGCCAAAACTTTGACTGGACGTAGTATAGGTTCAGAATCCAAAGGAGAAGGCTCAGAAGATTGGAACTGCCTAGATAAAGCATCTGCCCTGGAATTTTTTGAACCAGGAACATAGGAAAGTACAAAATTAAACCTGGAGAAGAACAAGGCCCACCGAGCCTGACGAGGATTGAGACGAGTAGCTGTATGGAGGTATAAAAGATTCTTATAATCTGTCAGAATGAAAAAAGGTTGACTGATACCCTCTAACCAATGCCTCCATTCCTCCAAAGCTAATTTTATAGCCAAAAGCTCCTTATTGCCCACATCATAATTTAACTCAGCAGGATTGAATTTTTTCGAAAAGAACGCCACAGGATGTATCTTGCTGGTAGTCGGATCACGTTGGGAGAGAACAGCTCCAGCTGCTATAGAAGAAGTGTCAACCTCCAAAATAAAATGGAGATCAGGAATTGGATGGCTGAGGAGAGGTGCTGTAGAAAATCCTGATTTTAGCGTTTCAAAAGCCTGTACTGCCGAAGTGGGCCAGTTCTTACAATTTTGCCCTTTCTTAGTAAGAGAAGTGAGCAGAGACGTGATGTCAGCAAAGTTCTTAATAAACTTTCTATAGTAATTGGCAAAGCCAAGAAACCTCTGCAGGGATTTGAGAGTAGTTGGTCTGGGCCAGTCCTTGATAGCCGAAAGTTTAGCAGGATCCATCTCAAAACCTGATTCTGAAATGATATAACCCAAAAAGGGAATGGAACTCTGATGAAAAGAGCATTTCTCCAATTTAGCGAACAGGGAATTGTCTTGTAACCTCTGAAGTACCAGTCTTACATGATGTACATGTTTTTTAATGTTTTGGAATAGATCAGAATGTCGTCGAGATAAATTATGACAAATGATTTAGATAGTCTCTGAAGATTTCGTTAACAAAGTGCTGAAATACTGCCGGTGCATTGCACAATCCGAATGGCATTACTAGATACTCGTAGTGACCAAATCTAGTGTTAAATGCAGTCTTCCATTCGTCTCCTTTATGGATTCTGACCAAATTGTAAGCCCCACGGAGATCTAACTTGGAAAAAATAGAAGCACCTTGAAGATGATCAAATAACTCAGGAATGAGCAGCAGAGGATAGCTGTTTTTGACAGTAATCTGATTCAAGGCCCGATTATCGATACAGGGATGGAGACCTCCATCTTTTTTCCCCAATGAAGAAAAAACCTGCACCCACAAGTGATGAGGAAGGACGAATAAATCCTCTGGCTAAGTTGTCCTTTATGTATTCCTCAAGAGAGACATTTTCTTGACAAGAGAGGGGATAGGTCCTTCCCTTAGGTAGAGGAGCCCCTGAAAACAATTCGATAGGACAGTCAAATATCCAGAGTGGAGGTAATTAGGCAATGAATCAGGAACTTCCACCAAAGCTACGACAGGACCAGATGGTTTTGAGGGATTTTGCAGGCAATGTTTGAAACAAGTAGTTCCCCAGGAAATAAGTTCTCCTTTAGACCATGAGAAGACTGGATCATGAAGCTGCAACCAAGGTAACCCCAGAATCAACGGTATGTGGGGAGAAGTGATGACGTCAAAACGAATAACTTCAGAATGGAGTATGCCCACAGACAAAAGAAGAGGAATGGTAGAATTTTGTATGATACCAGAACCTAAAGGCTGTCCACTAACAGTGGTTACCTTAATTAACGGTTTCTTGGCTTGAAGATGAATCCTGAGAGAGTCAGCAAAGTTTGAATCAATGAAAACTCCAGCAGCTCCAGAGTCAATGAGGGCTTGAGCTCGAAACTTGGTGTTTCCAAAAGAGATAGTTACAGGAACAAAAAGTTTAGAATTGAGGGAAGACATGGGATTCTGGCTTAACTCTGTCCCTCTATCAAAAGTTAAACCTTGGCTTTTACTGGCTGGATAGGACAGTCCTTCAGTAAATGTCCTTTGGTACCACAATACAGACATAATCCAAGAGTACGCCTTCTATGGCGTTCAGCTTCTGACAATTCAATAGCTCCTATTTCCATGGGTTCCACAGACTCAGGAGATTGGGAACTATTATGAGACAGACTTGAGGTTCGAATAGGAGGACGAAAAGAAGATTTAATAAAGGATCTCCGATTCCTATCTCTCTCCTGAAGACGTTCAGAATGCCGGGTGTCAAGAGCAATACACAAATTGATAAGACCCTCCAATGAATCGGGGAGTTCCCGAAATACAAGTTCATCCTTAAGGCGTTCGCAAAGTCCCTTGCGAAAGGCTGCCCGCAAGGCTCCATGGTTCCAATCAGTTTCTGCGGCTAAAGTCCTGAATTCAATAGCATATTGAGCTACCGAAAGGGATCCCTGTCTCAGATCCAACAATCCTGCCTCTGCAGCTGCAGACCTTCCAGGCTTGTCAAAAACAGAAGAAAAAATGGACACAAATAATTTCACATCCTGTCGTAAAGGATCATTCTTCTCTAAAAGAGGAGACACCCAGGCTAGAGCCTTACCCTTCAAGAGGGAAATAATAAAGGTGATCTTGGAAGTAGAATCGGAAAAAACTTGGATTGTTTCTGAAGTGTAAACGACATTGATTAAGGAATCCACAGCATTCTTCAAGATTACCGTCATATTTATCTGGAAGTGGGATTCGTGGTGTATACTGTCCAACAGGTTGAGGTGGGTTAAAGACAGCATTGGAGCTAGTAGCAGCTGCAGTAGGAGTCACAGTAGCTTGAGAAGGAGCGGAGAGGTTATGTAGCAGAGCAGTAATCTGGTCAAGCTTGGAATCCAAAGATTGCAAATGAGCAGAATGATTTCCCAGAAGTTGCCCTTGTAGAGCCACAGCCCTGGATAACTCATCAGGGTCCATATCATGGCCCGTTTGTACTGTCAGGTTAGGAAAAGTCCAGAAGAAGACCCAAATGCTAGGGCGAACTTAAACAACACCCTAGAGAATAAAGAAAATATCAAAATAGAGGTCAGTTGGAAAGTTGCTAAAAACTGTACGTTCTAGTTACATGATGAAAAACATTTGGGGTTTCTTGTTATTTTAAGGGAAAACCAAATGTACAGGGCACTGTCCCTTTAAGTCTGTGATCATGTGACATAAACAGCAGCAGCTGAAGGTGCAGAATACACTTACTAAGGTCTTTACTAACAACAAGAATCAGTCACAAATCAGTGGCATATATGTTCTGATGATAAACAGGTGTGTCAGGTTAGGAAAAGTCCAGAAGAAGACCCAAATGCTAGTGCGTACTTAAACAACACCCTTGCACTCTCAGTTTAATCCAGGACGTGACCCCACGACAACCTCTAAAAAACAATGTACTCACAATATGGAGCAGGGTTAGCCTGAGTCCAAAGTAATTCAAGATATCAGCCAAATAGACTTCTGAGTAAGGAACTGGTTACAGGAAAAGTCTTCCACAGAATCAGGAGAGCAGGGATAGTCAATTATACTCAGACAGAGGAAGGGTAAACAAGAAACAGTTAATAATGCAGGAGTAGGTAACTTGTTATCAGGCAGATTGAGGGTTAATACTGTGTAGTCAGTCCTTGAAGAGTTTGGCAACAGGTTATCAGGCAGTTTGTAGGTTTATACTGAATAGTCAGTACATGCAAAGTTAGATAACAGGATAACAGGTAGTTTGAGGGTTAATATAGAGTAATCAGTACTTGCAGGGATTGGCAACAGGTTGTCATGCAGTTTGAGAGTTTCACAGAATAGACAGTCTTTGCTATGTTTGGCAACAGGATATCAAGCAGTTTGAAGGTTTACACTGAGTAAACAATATTTGCAGAGTTTTGGCAACAGGTAAACATGCAGTTTGAGAGTTTCACAGAATAAACAGTCTTTGCAATGATTGGCAACAGGATATCAAGAAGTTTGAAGGTTTACACTGAGTAAACAATATTTGCAGAGTTTTGGAAACAGGTAAACAAGTAGTAGATTGAGAGATTCACAGAATAATTAGTACTTGCAATGTTCGGCAACAGGTTATCAGGAAGTTAGAGGATTAACCCAGGATAGTCAGACTTTGCAGAGTTTGGCAGATAGAGAGATTCCACAGCGAAGTCCTCACAGGAGCCACAAAGAGTAACAAACAAACAGGCACTGAAGAAACAGGAAGCCCGGAATAAAAAGCCTGGTAGTGACATCATCGGGAAGGGGCGGTTCAGACTACTTGTCAATCAAGCACACAGAGAAGACAGCTGGAGCTTCCCAGTGGCCGAGCGTGACAAGGTGCAGCTAATAGAAATAAGAAATGTATTATAAAATAACCTCATTAGAAGTAAAATAATATGCAGATCACAAGATATTTATGATTAGATCAGTAAATGTGATGAGACCGATACAACAGGGCCATAAGCTAAGTGATATTTATTACTGGAGCAAATAGCAGCTTCACACTAATATTAAATGAAAATGGTTTACCTGGGCTCTACAGTTAATTATAAACCTATAGGGAAATACAGGATTCTAATTGGCTGATACTTAAAAAAAGGTATTGTTCATTGGATAACAGGAACAACCCCCACAAATGTATTTTTGGACAGACCTCCTCAAGCATGAAAATATGGCTTGGTTCTGCTACAAACATTAATTTTACAAACTGCAGTAAATTATTATGTACTAAATTAGCCTTTTTAATAGAAAAACTAAGCAATAAATTCATTAACACAGCATACAAAATATAGAAAACAAATTAAATAAGTACAGTTGACTTGGTTTTTTTACATAAACTCAGTTTCTTACATGAAGTGAAATATTTTATCTCTATCATAGCAAAATACATAACAATATTTTCTCATCATTATATAAAACACAACATTGTGATGCTGTTAATAAAGATTTATGTCAGGTTTTGCATATTACCGTTTAGCAGAAGCTCTGTAAGTATGAAGTCTCTCTGGTTCCTCCTGTGATATCACTGAGTGTTACACAGATATTTATACTAATGTGGGACTTTCTCTGTGTGACTCACATGAGTACAACTTGTCTGTTGGGAGACAATGAGAGGGCCACAGAGATGTCTATTGTCCCCTCTGGTGTCACATGGATACAGAGTCCCTGCCTCCCCCTCAGGGTGTGATTATCATATAGATATATGCAAGGAGGAAACAAACTATTTATTTCAATGTGGGAGTATTTTCTGTTGTGTCCTAAAATATCTCAGGATACAGCATTATATTATGTTTTTATTGATGGAATTTGTTATTTTAAAAAGGGACAGTCAAGTCCCCAAAAAACTTTCATGATTTAAATAGGGAATGTAATTGCAAACAACTTTCCAATTTACTTTTATCACAAATTTTGCTTTGTTCTCTTGGTAAAAAATCATAACCACAAAAAAAGGGTTAGTCTCATGGACTCTTGCCACTATGAAATAAATAACTGATACATTCATGTTTTCTTTCATGTAAGTGCCACAAGTCCATGAGCTAGTGACATATGGGATATAACACCCAAGATATGGAAGTCCACGAGTCACTAGAGGGAGGGATAAAATAAAAACAGCTATTTCCGCTGAGAAATTAAATCTAAAAAATAATTAAGTTTTTTCTTAAAAATATATAAAAAAAACCCTCAAAACGAGGGGGCGGAGCCTGGCCGTGCTAGAACATGGCCGCATAGTGTGTGAGCTCCGGGGCAACTCTTCCTCACCGACCGGTACAAGAAGCCCTACTACCTCGGAAAAGCGGCGAAACTATGCCTTAAGAGCCTTAGCCCACTAAGAAACTTTCAAAACAGCAGGCTCTTTAGGTAAGGCTGAGACCGCGATCCAGATCGCGGAACCACAAGATCCCCTAACACAGCGCACTTGCAGCATGTAGAGCCAGCTACATATTTATAGAGCTCCGGCAGCGGGTGGCTATACTTACCTTCACGGCAGCACCGGGTGGAAGTGTGGAGGAAGGAGGATACTCCACGCGGTGAAGTCCCGGTCACTTTTTTGACCCACCCATACCCTGCGGCCTGAGACATGGCACACTAACTCAGTCTGTGACAGCTGGAGGCTGGAGTGGTAAGTGTCGCAACACAATGAAATGCCCCAACTGTGTCTATCTAGCAGAGATATGAGATGTGATGCTAACGCTCCATTATACAAAGACCATAACACTTGTGCAGGATATCTCTGAGGGGGGGGGGGAGAGAAAAGGGGAAAATGTGTTACTCGCAGTCTATAGGAGTAACCCACTAAAGTGAACGTGAATCTTCAGTATACTATCTCATAACCTCCTACAGCAGGGATTCACTAGCTATATATCATCACCTACAAGAAATATCAGAGCAGCCACAGCACTACTAGAACACGCAATCCCTGCAAGGGGGGGGGGAAGACTTGGAGTTAATTAAGCTATATATTAACAAAGACTGAGGCTCCCAATCATATTATTTGCTAGAATCCAGCTCTAACACTGCACATTATTTTAAAATCATGGCGTCTAGAAGGCCTGCGAAGTCTGACAAAAATGGGAAAGCTACAGCCCAGGCTGCATCTATGTCTGCTTATTTTTCTCCCTCAGACCAATCTAGAACAGACGCATCCTCATTGATAAAAGATGTTTCACAGCCTGTTTCTCCCCCACCACCAGATCAAATAGCAAGTCTCTCTGTCACACAACAGCAACTCACAATACTACAAGCCACTATTGATAAACTACCCTCTAAGTCCGACATAGCGGATCTCAAATCCTTCATACAATCAGAAATTTCCACGGTTAAAAAAGAAATTGGTACTCTGGGCGCTAGACTGGATGACCTAGAAGAGAGCCAGGAAGTTATCAATACCATGCTGGACACAACAGAAACTGGCATGTCGCAGCAGGCCTCCATGATCCATACTCTACAAGATAAAGTGGAGGATCTGGAGAATAGGAGTAGGAGAAATAACCTAAGGATTCGTGGAATCCCTGAAGACATCCCTACTGAAGATCTCCACTCCTATTTAACAAGGTTTTTCAATCATCTCACCAAATCTACCTCCTTCACTGAGACAGCTATTGAAAGAGCCCATAGGGCACTAAGACCTCGCCCTAACCCCTCAGCTCCGCCGAGGGATGTTGTCACCAGACTTCTCCATTTTAAAGACAAAGAAACCATCTGGACAGCTGCCAGAAATACTCATCCCATATCATTTCAAGACAAAGAACTCCAAATATACCAAGATTTATGCCCATCCACCATTGAAAAGCGGAAATATTTGAAATTCCTAACCACAGCTCTCCAAGAACACCGTATCAAATATCGATGGGGATTCCCTTTTAGCCTACTGATTCCACACGCTGGCAAAATGCTAGTGTACAGAGAGTCTTCGGACTTGGACACTCTCTCACAGGCCTTAGGCATTAACTTTGTCAACCCATCCTCACCCTCAGAAGCGGAAGATCCCCCTTCGGTTTATTTCAAGGGTAAAACATCCACAGGAACACGCTCTAACTGGTCTACAGTGTCTAAGAAATCCAAAAACCGGGCCTCTCCTAATTATCACAACTTCCCTTCCTGAGATCCTGCACATAGTCCATGTGCATCAACAGCTCTTCATCAGATAAGTATTGTCTTATATTGTTGTTTATTTTCCTCACCTTCACAAAACAGTTGAAAGGGATATCTATCTGCTCTTTTGAGTTAATCTTCCTCACAGAATGAAGACTGATAACATGTGAATAGACTATAAATGTTACTTGTTTAATATGTTTTTCTACAGGTGTTAATATTGAGCAATTATACATTGTTATGTTGGGGCGTGTATAACCTACCCCCAATAGTCGAAAAATGTTAATGCGATACTTTACATCGCTCCTGCCCCAGCGAGAACTCACAATAGCTGGTAATAGTACCTAATAGGTGAAATGTAGCATATTTTACTAGTCTTATCCTACCTCTTTATCCATGTTTCAGGTAGGATAATTAACATTTTAAAAGCTAAACAACCCTTTAAGGACGCATATATAAGCGGCCAGGGCTCACGGTCTTTACTAAGACCCGGCTGATGAGGAAGAGTAGCCATTCCTCTTCTCATCTTTCCTAAAAGGAAGATGTTATTCTTATTGTTTTTATTGTTTTTAATGTTCAGTTTTTCTGTTCACTTTTATGTGTTATTTTTACTCTATTTAGTAATGTGTTATACTGTCACATGCCATTTATTGTTTTGGTTTGAATTATTATGTTCTAAGATTGTTCTGGACTGGGCACCCACACGTCATGTTTTTTAAGGTTTTTTCCTACAACCACTTCTCACTACGTTCCTTAGATTACTTCCTATTACAACAACTCACTTGTTCTATGGCTCTACAGACACGTAAGGTAATCGACATTAGGTCTATAAACTTCATATCTATCAACTCAAAGGGACTCAACTCCCCCAGAAAAAGGTCAACGGCACTCACAGATTTTAAACACAAGAAGGGGGACATAATCCTGCTCCAAGAGACCCATTTCTTAAAAGGGAGAGAACCCAAAACATTCCATTTCAAATTTGGTAAAAGTTACTTCGCCTCTCACCCCCAGAAAAAGATCCAAGGAGTGGGCATTCTAATAAAAGCAGGGATACCATTCCAAGAGATATCAGTGTATAGGGACAGGGAGGGTAGATATATCCTAGTAACTGGGCTGCTTTATGGCCTTCCCATCACAATAGTCTCACTATACGCCCCACACACAAAGCAGCATTCTTTCCTCAAAAAAGTGTCAAATACAATAACAGAATATCAAAAAGGCATGCTGTTGATAGGAGGGGACTTCAACCTGACCCTCAACCCACTTTTAGATAGCTCATCACATACCTCTTCTAATACTAAATCAAGCATTAAAAAGTCCAATAATATTTTAAAACAACTTTGCTGTTTAGATGTATGGAAAACCCTACACCCAGACTCTATAGACTACACGTTTTATTCCTTCCCCCACAAAACATATAAGAGAATTGATTATATATTCACAGACATCACCAGTATGAGCTTAGCAAGATCAGCAAAAATCTCCCCAATAACATGGTCAGATCATGCAGGAGTGCAATGCGCTTTCAGCTGGCCTTCCAAACCTCTGAAACAATATATCTGGAAATTAGATGATAGCCTGTTATCCGACCCTTCCATTACCATAAAACTTCAAGCTCGAATAGATGAATTCTTTCTTCACAACAAACATACAGACACTTCCCCACAGAATAACTGGGAAGCACATAAATGTACCATAAGAGGCGAGTTCATAGCTCACAAAGCTCGTCTTAATAAGCAAAAAAGGGAAGCAACTACTACCCTCATTAAAGAAATAACACAACTTGAAGAAATTCATAAAAAAAATGCTAAAGACGACACCACACTACAAACCCTACAAGCTAAACGTTTTAACCTAGCCTCTATCCTTAATAAAGAACAGAGTAGGTACGCTTTCCTGTCTAGAAAACACTCTTACATGGACCAAAACAAACCAGGACGCTCCATGGCTAGATACATAAAGAAAAAGTCCACCTCTAACTACATCCTCCATATAAAAGACAACAAAAATAAATCTCAGATCAACACAGGCCATAGCAGAGACATTTAGAGACTACTACCAAAAATTATATAACTTACCTAACCCAAACCCCAGCTCGATTTCAGACGCTGCCTCCCGCCATACAATGATCATGGAATATCTCTCCACCTTGAGCCTCCCCAAACCGACCCAAGTACAAAAAGAAGCATTAGATCAACACTTTTCACTAGAAGAGCTACAATTAGTGATTAAAAATCTCTCTAACAACAAATCGCCAGGTCCAGACGGTTTCACATATAAATACTACTCTGTGTTGGCAGAACAGTTAGCGTTACACCTCCTGCACTACTTTAATTCAATAGATCTCACTTACCCCTTCCCGGATTCAGCACTAGAAGCCCATATTACTACCTTACTGAAACCAAACAAGCCCCCTGACTTAACTACGAGTCACCGGCCAATTTCCCTCCTAAACTCTGATATCAAGATGTACTCTAAATTATTGGCAAACAGAATTAATGTCTTGTTACCGGAACTTATACACCCTGATCAAGTGGGGTTCGTGGTGGGGAGAGAAGCAAAAGATAACACGGTTAGGGCCCTTAATACAATTTTTTTCGCACAAAATCAGAAACTTCCACTAATCATGCTGTCGGTCGATGCCGAAAAGGCCTTCGACCGGATTGCATGGGACTTCCTACAACTAACTCTACAAACATTCGGATTTGGGGAAGGCATAGTGCAAAAGATATTTTCCTTATATACCCACCCAAGTGCGAAAATACTAATAAATGGCACCTTGTCCGACTCATTCAAAATATCTAATGGGACGAGGCAGGAAAGTTTAAACGATGGGTTGACATGGAACATGAAATGGTTCGTACACCAAATCTTAGCAGATATTGCTGGACATTTCCATCACTAAAATTTAAACACCCTAATACTAATCCCATTATATTAGAAACATACACGATGTGGAGTAAAATAATGATATATTTTCCGAATCTCACTTCTAGACCCTCCCCGCTTAGGTCCCTAATTAAAAATGGCGAATTCGACCTAGGCCCAAGCATAGAGAGACACTGTTACCCTTCTCACATTAAGGATTTTCCAGTATACTGGCTCATACAAAATGAACAGATTAAATCACAAACCGACTTAATTCAACAAGGTTTTTCCTGCCTCACTAACTGGTTCACATATAGGCGCATTCACAGCTTTATCACATCTCACCAACAATCTCCAATTATGACTAGACCGTTGACTAATTATGAGCAGTTATGTGTTAGATGCCCACCGACCCGTCACACACTTTCGATGATATACAAGATATTGATCACCCCATTCCCAGGACAACCCCTACCATACCTAGATAGCTGGGAAAAAGATATAGGAATAATAATCCCGCAACATATAGGCAAGAAGATAGTCCAATCCACTCTGAAAACCTCTATCTCCACAGCTGCGTTAGAAATCAATCTGAAAATTCTCCATAGGTGGTATTATACACCTCAAAAAATCCACAGATTATATCATAGGGCCAACAATAAGTGCTGGCGGTGTGGCCACGTTAATAGTGGCATGATTCACATGTGGTGGTGGTGCACAGTTATCCAAAATCTATGGAGGTCTGTGATCACTGAAATAGAGGACATCTTGGAAACTCAATTTCCCTTATACCCTTTGCTATGGCTACTGAACAAACCTCCTAAGATAAAGCATATACCCTCTCTTAAATTATTCTATATCATGGCTAATAGTGTGAAATTTTTAATAGCTAAAAATTGGAAAGCAAAAGACCCCCCCACAAAAGTAATGTGGGTACAAAGGAGTCAATCCATCTCGAGGAGCTTTACTACATGAAACATGACAGAATGGACATGTACTCGGATATCCTGACAACTTGGGAATCGTACATTAGAGACATATAGTCTAGCTCCAAATTCACATCCGAAAGTATTGGGTATAGTGTTAATACACAGAGTAGCCATATGGTCCCTTCACTAGCTTGTGACCTAACGAGTATAATCGGTAGACAGCCCTTATATCTCACATAAAGCTACACATGAACACTTAGATGAAGTGGTTTTTATTTAGATGTGGGTTGCACCGGTCCAAAGTTCAGTTGTTTTGTTAAAACTAATTAGTTAATAAGCCTTTGTGTACAATGTCAAGCTATTCATGTATAAGTATATGGAGCTGCGTCTCCAAAAGTTGTAAATCCCATTTTCTATTTTACATAATAAAGCTAATTTTCAAAAAAAAAAAAAAAACTCAAAACAAAGGCATCAGAATCAAATTGAGACAACTGTCTGAAGAACCTTTCTACCAAAGGCTGCAAAATGGTAAAATTTAGTAAAAGTATGCAAAGAAGACCAAGTTGCTGCTTGCAAATTTGATCAACTGAAGCTTCATTCTTAAGAGCCCAAGAAGTGGCAACTGATCTAATAGAATGAGCTGTAATTCTCTGAGTCTGAGAATGTTCCACCTCCAAATAAGCTATGTGAATCAAAAGTCTCAACCAAGAAGCCAGAGAAATAGCAGAAGCTTTCTGGCCTTTCCTTGAGTCAGAAAAAATAACAAATAGACTAGAAGTCTTTCTGAAATCTTTAGTAGCCTCAACATATTTCAAAGCTCTTACCACATCCAAAGAATGTAAAGACCTTTCAAGAGAATTCCTAGGATTAGGACACAAGGAAGGTACAACAACTTCCCTATTAATGTTGTTAGAATTCACAACTTTAGGCAAAATCTTGATTGAAAATCATTTAAAGAGACTCACAAGAGAGAGCAGACAGTTCAGAAACACTTCTAGCAGAAGAGATAGCCAAAATAAATAATACTTTCCAAGAAAGCAATGTAATGTCCAGAGAATGCATAGGCTAAAAGGAAGAGCCTGTAAAGTTTTCAAAACCAAATTGAGACTCCAAGGAGTAATAGATTTAAAAACAGGTTTGATATGAATCAAAGCCTGAACAAAACAGTGAATGGCAGGAAGTTTAGCAATCATTCTATGAAATAAAACAGAAAGAGAAGAAATTTGACCTTTCAAAGTATTTGCATACAAACCCTTATCCAAACCATCCTGAAGAAACTGTAAAATCCTAGAAATTCTAAAGGAATGCCAAGAATAATAATGAGTTGAACACCATGAAATATAGGTTTAAAAAACCTTATGAGCCTGTATCATAGTGCTAATTACTGAGTCAGAGAAACCTCTATGACTAAGCGTTAAATTTCCATGCCATCAAACTTAGAGATTTGAGATCCTGATGGAAAAACGGACCCTGAGACAGAAGGTCTGACCTTAAAGGAAGCGGCCAAAGCTGGCAACTGGACATCTTGACAAGGTCTGCATACCAAATCCTGAGAGGCCAAACTGATGCTATCAGAAACACATAAGATTGTTCCATTATGATCTTGGAGATCACTCTTGGAAGAAAAACCAGAGGCGGAAAAATGTAAGCAGGTTGGTAAGACCAAAGAACTGATAGAGCATCCATCATGTCCGCCTGAGAATCCTTGGACCTGGAAAGGTATCTTGGAAGCTTCTTGTTCAGACGCGAGGCCATCAGATCTATTTCTAGAGGACCCCACATCTGTACTAATTGAAAAAACACATCTAGATGGAAAGACCACTCTCCCAGATATAAAGTCTGACGACTGAGATAATCCGCTTCCCAATTGTTTACCCCTGGGATAGGAATCGCAGAAATTTGACAAGAGTTGGATTCCGTCCAAGAAAGTATCAGAGATACTTCTTTCATTGCTGAATGACTATGAGTCCCCCCTTGATGATTGACATATGCCACTGTAGTGACATTGTTTGTTTGTAATCAAATGTAAAGTTCTCTCTTCAATAGAGGCCAAGCCTGAAGAGCTCTGAAAATAGCACAGAGTTCTAGAATGTTGATTGGTAACCTCGCCTCCTGAGGTTCCCAAACCCCTTGTGCTGTCAGAGACCCCCAGACAGCTCCTCAACCTGAATGACTTGCATCTGTTTTGATCACAGTCCAGGAAGGATGAACAAAGGAGGCCCCTTGAACAATAAGGTGATGGTTTAACCATCAGAGAGTGTTGAATGTTGGGATTTAAGTATATCAACTGTGACATTGGAGTATAATCCCTGCACCATTGGTGCAACATGCAAAGCTGTAGAGGTCTCATATGAAAACGAGCAAAGGGGATCGTGTCCGATGCTGCAGTCATGAGACCTAAAACTTCCATGCACATAGCCACTGAAGGTTTAGACAAGCTAAAACTAAATTCATTTGTCTCTTGTTTGTCAAAGAAAGAGTCATGGACACTGAATCTATCTGGAAACCTAAAAAGGTGACCTTTGTCTGAGGAATCAAGAAACTCTTTTGTAAATTTATCCGCCAACCATGTCTTTGAAGAAACCACACGAGTTGTTTTGTTTGAAATTCTGCTAAATGAAAAGATTGAGCTAGTACCAAGATATCGTCCAAATAAGGAAACACTGCAATACCCTGCTTTCTGATTACAGATAGAAGGGCACCAAGAACTTTTGAAAAGATTCTCGGAGCTGTTGCTAGGCCAAATGGAAGAGCGACAAATTGGTAATGCTTGTCTAGAAAAGAGAATCTCAGAAACGATAGTGGTCTGGATGAATCGGAATATGAAGATAAGCGTCCTCTAAGTCTATTGAAGACATGAAATGACCTTGCTGAACAAAAGGCAGAATAGTCCTTATAGTCACCAACTTACAAAATGATTTAGAGTTTTCAGATCCAGAATTGGTCTGAATGAATCTTCCTTCTTTGGGACAATAAACAGATTTGAATAAAAACCCAAACCCTGTTCCTGTTGAGGAACTGGAACAATAACCCCTGAAAGCTCTAGATCCGAAACGCACTTCAGAAAAGCCTAAGCCTTCACAGGGTTTGTTGGAACATGGGAAAGAAAGTATCTTCCTATGGGAGGTCTTATTCTGACACCTATTTGATACCCATGAGAAACAATATCCTGAATCCGCTGATTTTGGACAGAATCTGTACAAATGTCTTAAAACAATTTCAATCTGCTCCCCACCAGTTGAACTGGTTTGAGGGCCGCACATTCATGCAGTCTTAGAGGCTGTATTTGTTTTTTTATAAGACTAGGCTTTAATCCAATTATTTGACAGTCTCCAATTGGAACCAGGGGCCTTAGGGGAAGAAGTGTTTTTTTGTTCCTTAGTCTGACAAAAGAAACGAAAATGATTGGGAGCTTTAAATTTACGCTTAGATTTCTTATACTGGGGTAGAAAAACTCCCTTACCCCAGTGATAGTGGAGATAATGGAATCCAATTGAGAACCAAATAAATTATTACCTTGAAAAGATAAAGATAGTAATCTAGATTTAGACACCATATCTGCATTCCATGATTTAAGCAATAAAGCTCTTCTAGATAGAATAGCCAAAGACATAGATTTAATATCAATTTTAATAATATCAAATATAGCATCACAAATGAAATGATTAGCATGTTGAAGTAATATAATAATGTTAGACAAATCAGGATCCAATAACTGCTGTGCTAGATTTTCCAACCAAAAAGTTGAAGCAGCAGCAACATCAGCTATAGAAATAGCAGGTCTAAGAATATAGCCAGTAGGTAAATATGCCTTCCTAAGATAAGATTCAATCTTCCTATCTAAGGGATCTTTAAAATAAGTACTCTCTTCCATAGGAATAGTAGTACGTTTGGCAAGAGTAGAAATAGCGCCATCAACCTTAGGGACTTTCTCAGAAAGCTCTAAATTGGACACAGGTAAAGGATACAATTTTTTAAATCTAGAAGAAGGATTAAAAGTACCAGGCTTAGACCATTCCCTAGTAATCATATTAGAGATATCATCTGTAATAGGAAAAACTATAGGAGTAACCTCAGAAGTCTTAAAAACTTCAGGAGTAACTTGAGAAGTCTTAAAAACAGAATTCAAACTTTTCCTATTCTTGTTATCAAGAGGACTAGATTCCTCAATACCCAAAGTAAACAATACTTCCTTTAACAAAGAACGTATATATTCTATCTTAAAAAGAAAGGATGATTTATCAATGTCAGAGTCTGAAGTAGGATCCTCTGAGTCAGAGAAATCCTCATCAGCAGACAATACAAACTTCATCAAATTTATGAGAAGTAGGGAGAGACCTTTTACGTTTATTTAAAGGCGGAATAGTAGTCATAGGCTTATCTATGGCTGCAGCAATATAATCTTTAATATCTACAGTAATATCATGTACATTAGACTATGAAGGTTTAACAGTAGATGTATTTGTACTTATAGAAACATTATCAGCATAAAACAATTTCTCATAACAAGTGTCACATACATTTACAGCATAAACACTTATCTTTAGTAGATTTGTTTTCATACAACTTGGTTTCTACAGTAACAGAGGCAGGATCAGTTTGACACATCTTGAAAAATGTAACAAAAAAGAAAAAA
Organism: Bombina bombina; assembly: GCF_027579735.1. Classification (NCBI taxonomy): domain Eukaryota; kingdom Metazoa; phylum Chordata; class Amphibia; order Anura; family Bombinatoridae; genus Bombina; species Bombina bombina. The sequence continues at coordinate 110,881,480 of NC_069503.1, forward strand.
AATAACATTTAGATAAGATATCCAATTTCCTCAAAATAGCAGTTTCAGGAATGGGGAAAAAATGCTTATGAAAAAATACTTATATGCAAAAGAATGCAAACTTCATAGCCCTCTGTAACAAATGAAAGCAGAGAGGAAAAAAAGGAGGAGATTGAGGCCTCTAGTTATCAACGCGTCTACTTTACCTGCCTTCGCCGGCCCAATACGCCCGCCTAAGCTCGTCTACCATCGCCGCCGCGGACCTGAATACGTTCGCCAAAGTTATCAAAAAAGCTGTCAAAAAGCCGCGCACCAAGTATGGGGCGATGAGCAGCGGACTGTGATAGTTATCACTCATCCGATCTCGCTGCTCTTCAGCTTTTTGACAGCTTTATTGACAAGCTGTCACTAAGCACCCACATTAACTACACTGTTCTACCCCCTATACCGGCGCCGCCGGAGCCCCCCGCAACTAAATAAAGCTAGTAACCCCTAAACCGCCGCTCCTAGACCCCGCCGCAACTATAATAAATGTATTAACCCCTAAACCGCCGCTCCCAGAGCCCACCGCCACCAACATTATACCTAGTAACCCCTATCCTGCCCCCCCTATACCGCCGCCACCTATAATAAAGTTATTAACCCCTATCCTGCCGATCCCGGACCCCGCCGCAACCTATATTAAACTTATTAACCCCTAATCTGCCCCCCCTACACCGTCGCCACCTATAATAAATTTATTAACCCCTATCCTGCCCCCCCTATACCGCTGCAACCTATAATAAATTTATTAACCCCTATCCTGCCCCCCCTTACACCGCCGCCACTGTAATAAATTTATTAACCCCTATCCTGCCCCCCCTACACCACCGCAACTATAATAAAATTATAAACCCCTAAACCTAAGTCTAACACTAACCCTAACACCTCCTAACTTAAATATTAATTAAATAAATCTAAATAATATTTCTATTATTAACTAAATGAATCCTATTTAAAACTAAATACTTACCTTTAAAATAAACCCTAATATAGCTACAATATAAATAATAATTATATTGTAGCTATCTTAGGATTTATTTTTATTTTACAGGCAAATTTCAATTTATTTTAACTAGGTACAATAGCTATTAAATAGTTATTAACTATTTAATAGCTATCTAGTTAAAATAAAGAGAAATTTACCTATAAAATAAAAACTAACCTAAGTTTCAATTACACCTAACACTACACTATAATTAAATAAATTATTCCTATTTAAAACTAAATACTTACCTGTAAAATAAACCGTAAGATAGCTACAATGTAATTAATAATTACATTGTAGCTATTTTAGGATTTATATTTATTTTACAGGTAACTTTGTATTTATTTTAGCTAGTTAGAATAGTTATTAAATAGTTATTAACTATTTAATAACTACCTAGCTAAAAGAAATAAAAAATTACCTGTAAAATAAATCGTAACCTGTTACAATTAAACCTAACACTACACTATCATTAAATTAATTAAATAAATTACCTACAAATAACTACAATTAAATTCAGTTAAATAAACTAACTAAAGTACAAAAAATAAAAAAAGCTGTTACAAAAAATAAAAAAATTTTTTACAAACATTTCAAAAATATTACAACAATTTTAAGCTACTTACACATAATCTAAGCCCCCTAATAAAATAACAAAGCCCCCCAAAATAAAAAAATGCCCTACCCTATTCTACATTAAAATGTTACCAGCTCTTATTACCTTACCAGCCCTTAAAAGGGCCTTTTGTGGGGCATGCCCCAAAGAAAACAGCTCTTTTGCCTGTAAAATAAAAATACAACCCCCCCAACATTAAAACCCACCACCCACATACCCCTACTCTAACCCAAACCCCCCTTAAATAAACCTAACACTACCCCCCTGAAGATCATCCTACCTTGAGCCGTCTTCAGCCAGCCGACCACCGATGGAACCGAAGAGGAGATACGGAGCGGCAGAAGTCATCATCCAAGGGGCGCTGAAGAAGTCTTCCATCTGATTGAAGTCAACATCCAGGAGGCGCTGAAGAAGTCTTCCATCCGATTGAAGTCTTCATCCAAGCGGCGTCTTCAATCTTCATCCATCCGGAGCGGAGCCATCTTCAGACGAGCCGACGCGGAGCCATCCTCTTCTTCCCGACGACTAACGACGAATGAAGGTTCTTTTAAGGGACGTCATCCAAGATGGTGTCCCTTCAATTCCAATTAGGTGTAAGTAGCTTAAAATTGTTGTAATATTTTTGAAATGTTTGTAAAAAAAAAAAAATATTTTTTGTAACTTAGCTTTTTTTATTTTTTGTACTTTAGTTAGTTTATTTAATTGAATTTAATTGTAGTTATTTGTAGGTAATTTATTTAATTTAATGATAGTGTAGTGTTAGGTTTAATTGTAACTTAGGTTAGGATTTATTTTACAGGTAATTTTGTATTTCTTTTAGCTAGGTAGTTATTAAATAGTTAATAACTATTTAATAACTATTCTAACTAGCTAAAATAAATACAAAGTTACCTGTAAAATAAATATAAATCCTAAAATAGCTGCAATGTAATTATTAATTACATTGTAGCTATCTTAGGGTTTATTTTACCGGTAAGTATTTAGTTTTAAATAGGAATAATCTATTTAATGATAGTGTAGTGTTAGGTGTAATTGAAACTTAGGTTAGTTTTTATTTTACAGGTAAATTTCTCTTTATTTTAACTAGATAGCTATTAAATAGTTAATATCTATTTAATAGCTATTGTACCTAGTTAAAATAAATTGAAAGTTGCCTGTAAAATAAAAATAAATCCTAAGATAGCTACAATATAATTATTATTTATATTGTAGCTATATTAGGGTTTATTTTAAAGGTAAGTATTTAGTTTTAAATAGGATTCATTTAGTTAATAAGAGAAATATTATTTAGATTTATTTAATTAATATTTAAGTTAGGGGGGTGTTAGGGTTAGTGTTAGACTTAGGTTTAGGGGTTAATAATTTTATTATAGTTGCGGCAGTGTGGGGGGGCAGGATAGGGGTTAATAAATTTATTACAGTGGCGGCGGTGTAGGGGGGGCAGGATAGGGGTTAATAAATGTATTATAGGTGGCGACGGTGTAGGGGGGGCAGATTAGGGGTTAATAAGTTTAAGATAGGTTGCGGCGGTTTAGGGGTAAAACTATTTATTTAGTTGCGGCGAGGTCCGGGATCCGCAGGATAGGGGTTAATAAATTTATTATAGGTGGCGGCGGTATAGGGGGGGCAGGATAGGGGTTACTAGGTATAATGTAGGTGGCGGTGGGGTCCGGGAGCGGCGGTTTAGGGGTTAATACATATATTATAGTTGCGGCGGGGACCGGGAGCGGCGGTTTAGGGGTTAACATATTTATTATAGTGGCGGTGGGCTCCGGGTGCGGCGGTTTAGGGGTTAATCAGTTTATTAGCGTGGCGGTGGGCTCCGGGAGCGGCAGTTTAAGGGGTAATACATTTATTTCATTGCGGCGGTGTAGGGGGGACAGATTAGGGGTGTTTAGACTCGTGGTACATGTTAGGGTGTTAGGTGCAGACGTTTCCCATAGGAATCAATGGGATGTCGGGCAGCAGCAAACATGAACTTTCGCTATGGTCAGACTCCCATTGATTCCTATGGGATCCGTCGCCTCCAGGGCGGCGGTTTGAAAACCAGGTATGCTGGGCCGGAAAAGTGCCGAGCGTACCTGCTAGTTTCTTGATAACTAGCAAAAGTAGTCAGATAGTGCCGAACTTGTGTGCGGAACATCTGGAGTGACATAAGAATTGATCTGTGTCGGACTGAGTCCGGCGGATCGAAGCTTACGTCACTAAATTCTACTTTTGCCGGTGTCTAGGGCTTGATAACTAAGGCGAATCAGCCTCGCCACAAATACGCTGCGGAATTCCAGCGTATTTGAGTTTGACGGCTTGATAACTAGAGGCCTGAATATAACAATTTTTTTGGCGGCAAAAATGACGCTAACAAAGATGATGCAAATGCAGAGAAAAAAAAATTTTTGGCGCCAAGGTTAACAGGAAATGACATGATTTGCCTCAAAACAGGCACGACTTTGCGGCCAAAAAATTAGCTAAAAAAAAAAGACGCAAGAAATTACGTGATTTGCATCACAACAAACGCAACCTTCGGGCCAAAAATATTTGCTACAGGAATGACGCAATAAATGGAAGCATTTTGCGTCATCGCGTGCCTAATTTGCCCTCGAAAATTTGAAAAAACATGACAGAAGTTACAACTAGCTGGAACCTCAGGTAAGAAAAAATTAACAAAATTCCTCCCAAAACATAATTTTCCATTCTGAAACTGTTAAGACTGCAAAGAGAAACAAACATAGACCTGACTCATGGCAAATATATGTAATATATATATTTAAAACATAAAGTGCCAAACATAGTTGAGAGTGTCTTAAAAAAAATGATACATACATATAGCAGACAGCCAAACCAGTACTGAAACATATCAGCAGAGGTAATGGTAGAGGAGTATAATGTCGATCTGTAAAGGGAGGTGACAGATGAATCCCCACGACCGAATTTACAGAGAGCCTTAGAATAGATTTCCTATAGGTGAAAACATGGCATCATCATGCAATACTCTCTTCACATCCCTCAGACAAACACTGTACTTTAAGAGGAATTGGGCTTCAAAATGCTTAGAAGCGCCTTTCACAGAAGAAATCAAGCACAACTTGTTTCCCCATCCTCCAACGATGGCACCAAGTTTGTAAAACTGAGGTATGAGTGAGGTGGGAGGTTTATGTATAGGCATTTTGAGGTTTGGGCAACTTTGCTCCCTCCTCATGGACTCTTGCCACTTACATGAAAGAAAAGTATATTAAAGGGATATGAAGCCCAAACATTTTTGTCTATCAGAGCAAATCATTTAAAAAAATGTCTTCTATTATTAAATTTGCTTCATTCCCATGATATTCTGTGTTAGATACCTAGGTAGGCTTCAGGAGCGCTACATGACAGGAAATAGTGCTGCCATATAGTGCTCTTGTAAATGGATACCATTCTTGTAAAACTGCTGCCAAATAGTGCTCCAGAAATGGGCGGCTCCTAAGCATATGTCCCTGTTTTTCAACAGAAGATTCCAAGAGAACAAATAAACATTGATAATAGAAGAAAATTAGAAAGTTGTTTAAAATCGCTGCTTTATCTGAATCATGAAAGAAAACTTGTTTCCTGTCCCTTTAAATGGTTCAAAGACATACTAGTAAATAATGGTTCTGATTATGTGTACATATGTTATAATTAAAGGGACATTATACACTCATTTTTTCTTTGCATAAATGTTTTGTATAAAACTTAACAGCTGTGTGTGTGAGTAGGGTGGGGGGGACTTTAACCCCTTAGTGACCACAGCACTTTTCCATTTGTTGACCGTCTGGGACCAAGGCTATTTTTGCATTTCTGCAGTGTTTATGTTTAGCTGAAATTTTCCTCTTACTCATTTACTGTACCCACACATATTATATACAGTTTTTCTCGCCATTAAATTGACTTTCTAAAGATACCATTATTTTCATCATATCTTATAATTTACTATAAATAAAAATAAAATATGAGGAAAAAATGGAAAAAAAAACACACTTTTTCTAAATTTGACCCCCAAAATCTGTTACACATCTACAACCACCAAAAAACACTCATGCTAAATAGTTTCTAAACTTTGTCCTGAGTTTAGAAATACCCAATGTTTACAACTTCTTTGCTTTTTTTGCAAGTTATAGGGCAATAATTACAAGTAGCACTTTGCTATTTCCAAACCACTTTTTTTTTTTAAAAAATTACTGATAGTTACAAAGTATTGATCTAGGCCCATTTTGGTATATTTCATGCCACCATTTCAACGCCAAATGCGATCAAATAATTTTTTTTTTCACAAACTTTAGGTTTCTCACTGAAGTTATTTACAAACAGCTTGTGCAATTATGGCACAAAATGTTGCAAATGCTTCTCTGGGATCCCCTTTGTTCAGAAATAGCAGACATTAATGGCTTTGGCTTTGCTTTTTGTAATTAGAAGGCCGCTAAATACCGCTGCGCACCACACGTGTATTATGCCCAGCAGTTAAGGTGTTAATTAGGGAGCATGTAGGGAGCTTGTAGGGTTAATTTTAGATTTAGTGTAGTGTAATAGACAACCCCAAGTATTGATCTAGGCCCATTTTGGTAGATTTCATGCCACCATTTCACCGCCAAATTGCAATCAAATAAAAAAAATCAAAAAAAATCATAATTTTAGTTTTCTCACTGAAATTATTAACAAACAGCTTGTGCAATTATGGCACAAATGGTTGTAAATGCTTCTCTGGGATACTCTTTGTTCAAGAATAGCAGACATATATGGATTTGGTGTTGCTTTTTGGTAATTAGAAGGCCGCTAAATGCCACTGCGCACCACACGTATAATACCACTGCGCACCACACATGTATTATGCCCAGCAGTGAAGGGGTTAATTAGGGAGCTTATAGGGTTAATTTTAGATTTAGTGTAGTATAGTAGACAACCCCAAGTATTGATCTAGGCCCATTTTGGTATATTTCATGCCACCATTTCACCGCCAAATGCGATCAAATAAAACAAATCGTTCCCTTTTTCACAAATTTTAGGTTTCTCACTGAAATTCTTTACAAACAGCTTGTGCAATTATGGCACAAATGGTTGTAAATGCTTCTCTGGGATCCTCTTTGTTCAGAAATAGCAGACATATATGGCTTTGGCGTTGCTTTTTGGTAATTAGAAGGCCGCTAAATGCTGCTGCGCACTGCACGTGAATTATACCCAGCAGTGAAAAGGTTAATTAGGTAGCTTGTAGGGAGCTTGCAGGGTTAATTTTAGCTTTAGTGTAGAGATCAGCCTCCCACCTGACATATCCCACCCCCAATCTCTCCCAAACAGCTCTCTTCCCTCCTCCACCCCACAATTGTTCCCGCCATCTTAAGTACTGGATTTTTTGTTTATTTTTATAAAAAAAACTTATTCTGCTGTGTAGGATCCCCCCTTAGACCCCAACCTCCCTGATCCTCCCATACAGCTCTCTAACCCTCCCCCCATACCTATTTGCCACCACCAAAAAATGTTTTTTTTTTGGGTGTTTTTTTAATTAAAAAATGATATTTTCTGTAATGTAGCTGCCCCCCCTCAATACCCTACCCATCCTCCCCCTCCTAGATCCCTTCCCTAGCACTTTTTATCCCACCCTCCCTCTCCCTCCTTTCCATTGATTGCAACTATTTTTACTGAATTGACCAGTAACTGCGACGCGCGTCACTTGTGGACTGGATCCATAACAGGGCAGATGGAAGTCTACACATCGAGGGGCCACCCAACCATCTCCCTAATGCAAATCCCCCCACCAATGATCGGCCCCATCGATGGCCGATGCAGAGAGGGCTCTCTCTGCATCAGTGGGGAAAAAAGGATATTGCAGTGATGCCTGAATATCAAGGTATCACTGCAATACCCTGGAAGCAGCTGGAAGTGATCAGGATCGCTTCCAGAGCTTCAAACCCCAGAGGAAGTGCCAGGAACATCCTTGGTCGTTAAGGGTGTTTTTTGTAGGACATTCCTGGCACGTCATCGGTCGTTAAGGGGTTAAAAAGTTTTTTAAAAAATAAAAGAACCTACCGGTAAAGTTGACTGTGTCTTTTGTCTGACACATGGGGAATGAACAAATGATTTATGTTGTGGTCTTATCAGACTTGTCTCATAAAACATTGCACTGCTGAGATTCAGCTGCAGTCTACAGGAGGTCAGGTTAGAGTGAGAAGTAAAGAGCACAGGGTCTGTGTATGGACAAGGTAGGATAATGTGGTGCTGATCATCTGCTATGTGATTGTGACACCAGTCATTGTGAGCCTTTTATAGTAAAAGTATTTGTTAAAGTAAAAAAACACCATACAGGTGTATAAATGTCACTGAAATAATAATTACCCCCAACTCTTCATGTTAAAAGAGCCTCATTCAAAGAGTCAGCAAATATTAGGATTGTTTATCTCGCTGGTTCCTTTTACAACTTTAAACAATATTAGTTCTCATGTTTGATTTTGTAGAAATGAACGTATTACTGTTATAGCATTTTTACAAAGCATTGTACTTATAGGTATGGGCACAGAAAGCTTTATCTGACAGTAAATCAAACACACAAAAAAATAGAAAAAAAAGGAAATATGCAGTTTTGTTAGTGCTCTGTTTCAATTCTTTACTTTAATATTATTGGAGTCCTCCGCATAATGATTTTAGTACAAATAAATCTGAATGTTTTTATGAAATGAGTAAGTAGTTTGTGTAAATGAGTTCAGTCATTCAGTAATTTCTGTTTAAGGTATAATATTATATTTATAAAGCCATGTGTAGTGTTATAAGTGTATAGAGAAAGCTTATTCACTGGGTAAAGTGAGCATTGCTTTCTAGTCAAGTGCTGCACTAGACCAGGGGTCTCATAGTACTGTCGTACTGGCACCCAGGCCTGTCTGGGGTTAACTGCTTGTGGCTCTGGGGACAGCACAGCTTCCTGTGAGTGCCAGTGGCACCCAGGGCTGAGCATGTTGCAGGGTCATGGGATGTGTACCCGGTCCGGTATGAGAGTGCAGTTCCCTTCCATGTTTTGTATATGTCTAGGGTGATTACATATTCCTGTGCACCCTTCCCTTGTTTTCAGTTTGTTTGGATTTGAAAGCTTGCATTGTGTGGCTGTTTTAGGGTCTCAGGTATTGGAAAGGACCTTGAAGTGGTACCTGAGCTTGTCCCATTTGGCCAGATGCGGTAACTATATATATATATATATATATATATATATATATATATATATATATATATATATATATATATATATATATACACACACATACATATACACACACACACACACACACACACACACATATACACACACACTGCCACCTGACATGCCGGAATATCAGTGCTAGATTTATTTATTTGCTTAATATGGTCATATATTTATGGATTGCAAATAACTTCCTGGTACTGAAGAGTGGACTATAAGTTTCTTTATTATGTCACTTATGGGCATTTTATTTATTTATTTTTTTAAATAATTTTTATTGAGGTTCTTAAGTTAGGCATACAAACAGTATAAACACAAATGAAATTGCCATACAGTACAAAAGGTAACATGTACAGTCCAGCTTAGTTCCATAACAGTATAGTTAACATTTTTCACAGCTCACCAATGACATAAAAAAAAACCAGTTATGGATTGCAAAATGAAATACATAACGCCTATTCATAAGAAAACCTTCCATAACAATGCTAATAGGCCGCTCTTGGGCCTTAAATAAGGAAACATATCTAGTAGTAAGGGAAGGCATAATGGAATGGAGAGACCACTCTTGGATCTCACTATGCTAACCTCATATTTTATTTTTTATGCAACCTTTCTGTGGTTCAGACATATAATATAGGTTATAACTATGTAAGAAGGGACTAACTTTAAAAAATTAAACATTAAATGTCAACTATTGAATGCTTTTACACAATAGAGTGTATTTAAATTGTTAAGTACCAGCTCACTCCCATAGGAGATATCATTTATCTTAGTCAAAGCATGTTTCATACAGAGCCACAATTTGCAAGTATCTCACTCAGCTTGTGAGTAATGATGAGCCGGTTAATATTTGTATCAAGAGCCATGACTGAGAAAATAGAGTAGTTTAAGCTGTTTCTGTAAGCGAAACCTATGTGAATGTTTGTACAGTTATTAGTCACAATAATTTGGTTAATTACCCTTAAGGCAGCACACACATATTAAGCTACCCGGTGTTCATCTTATTGAAAGGCTTAAGAAATCTTAACCTGCAAACAGGATATAACATTAATGTCGGCATATCTGAAGCAACATATAACAATATAATACTGGGCTACAAAAGATTTAGCACGCATATAGTTGTTACTGGCACATACAGATTTGTTAAGATATATAATATTTTCCCCTAGTATCTATGATGACTGTGGGATGCAACAATTAATATATTGGTTTAGAAGTATTACTCCCTGTGATAGCCATAGATAGCACCCTGCACAGACTTTCAGTGGCAGATCAGAAATATCAGTAAAACCTCATCTGGGAGGGCCATGGCTTGGCTTGCTTAATTCTAGAGAATATAAACATATGAGAAAAAGAAACAGAAATACTAGGTTAATTACTGCAAAAACAAGTTACATAGCTGTGGTCAGATACCATAAACATGTGTGCCCTTGTGTCCGCCCATGCCACACAAGAGCAGATTATAATGTTCAGGCACAGTGTCCGTCATAAGCCAGTAGGGTATGTAATGCCATTAGGTATACTGTATAGGTCCAAGACATGAGTGTGGGGGTCAGCCGAAAATGTGGCACTAAAGTGGGGCAAACACTGTCCATTATGCAGGATCATCATTTAACCTATACCAGTTATTTACTGTGAGAATTGGGCTTAGAATTGTAAGTCTCCCAGACATCGGGCATAGCTGCCGTCATTAGTCTCAAGCCCGGTTAATGAGAAATGTCCTGGATGTGTAATCAAGATTGGTGGCACTGTAGAAATATTAGTTAGCCATGACCAGCTTGTGGCCAAAATAAGACCCCATATCGCTAGAGCCTTATCCTATACCTGTGTGTCCTCAGTAGCAGCCAGATAAACAGAGTGTGGTTTTACGAGACGTAGACTGGATGGCTTCCCATGTTTTGTCTGCGGTGTGGCTGTAACGGAGCTGTCCGCATGCAGGAAAAGCATGAGGCCTTGTTGGGAATCAAGCCTCCATTTTGCTGTTTGCATCCGCATCGGGTAAGCTGGCTTCCCCAGCTGTTGGGCTCTATTGAGAGGACGGACACAGTCAAAATGGTCAGACACCTTATGTGCCGGAGAAGCCGGTCGACTCTCCACTTCAATGTCAGGCTCGAAGGAAACCAGGTGCGGCCGGCGCACTAGATCAAAGGTTCTCTGATCCCGGCTTAAGACAGGGCAGATTTCGTTATCTTTCACTAGAGGTATGAGGTCAACGCTCTCTTCATCACCAGATTCAGGGGTGAGCTGGGGTTGAAATGCCTCCTTTAGTATAGCACAGAACTTTTGCTCAAAGTTTAGTAGAATCTGCTGCAGGGTGGACAGGAATTCTTCCATTGTCCCACTAGGCAGTAGTATGACCAGCGTTAAATATCTGGATTATTAACCCAGAATCAGAGACTCCGGGGGGGGGGGGGGTGTCAATAATGCGGGCAGCCCCAACAGAACAAAGAAACAAGCACTCGGTATAAGCCTCGTGGCCTGTCTCTGTGTAGTTAAGCTGAAGAACATAGGCAGGTTCGGTTCCGTGTGATGGACCCTCAGAGTTCTCTAGAGTTTCTTCAGTCTGTACACCTTTGATCAGTAGAGAATACTGTGTTATATTTAGTAAGAAACCTTTTGGAATCCAATATAATCCAAGAGCTCTCCACAAACACGTCCTGCCGCAACAGCTACAGGCTCCGCCCCCCACTTATGGCCAGTTTTATACATGTGTAACAGCGCCACCTAATGATCAGAGCATTGTTATCCACTGCTAGAAAATATTGATACTAGTATCCTGTACTGCATAGCTTTCTACTCAAGGTTTATTGGTGTGGACATTTAATTGGATGTGCCTGAACGATCATTTAAAAAATAAATAAACAAAATTCTATGTCCATGAAAGGGGAAAATAAAATATTTAAATTAAAAAATCATCAAATATAGCAGCTTTAGTGAAATGTTTTGCAAATGTGTAACATTTATCAGAATGCAACAAATAATGTTCTATTTGTGACAGCAATTAGCAAGCAGATTGATTTGATGTATTGCTGACCCCTATGAGCAAATCAAAATTAATTTAGCACTGTGTACTTCAGGGAAACTATGTAGCTTTAAGTGTCACTTAAAGATCACATTTTAAAGTTCACAAATCATATGTTTGTTTATGCAAGTCCATCTACAGGCCTGCCATTGGTGGTATGGTAGTTGGTAACTGAGCTTGGACTCTTTTATCAGTGCTATTTATTATTAGATGCTATGTCCAGCTTATATGTGCTATAGATAATTTGTGTTACTTAAAACTACAAAGTTTAAGTTTAATGTCCCTTTAAAACTGACCCTGCTACACATCTGCCCCTAGTTAGTCTGAGCAGGGGTGATAAGATCATGTAAAACAATACAATTGTTGCTAACAAATTAATATAACAACCTTTCTTTCATGTAATTGGCAAGAGTCCATGAGCTAGTGACGTATGGGATATACAATCCTACCAGGAGGGGCAAAGTTTCCCAAACCTCAAAATGCTTATAAATACACCCCTCACCACACCCACAATTCAGTTTTTACAAACTTTGCCTCCTATGGAGGTGGTGAAGTAAGTTTGTGCTAAGATTTCTACGTTGATATGCGCTTCTCAGCATTTTGAAGCCCGATTCCTCTCAGAGTACAGTGAATGTTAGAGGGATGTGAAGGGAGTATCACCTATTGAATGCAATGGTTTTCCTCATGGGGATCTATTTCATAGGTTCTCTGTTATCGGTCGTAGAGATTCATCTCCTACCTCCCTTTTTAGATCGACGATATACTCTCATATTCCATTACCTCTACTGATAACCGTTTTAGTACTGGTTTGGCTATCTGCTATATGTGGATGGGTGTCTTGATGTCTCAATCTGATCCTGTCTCAGAAAACACTGTTGGAATCCTGCTGACTGATATCAGTTCTACCAAAGCTAAGTACATTTGTTGTAATTTTATGGAGATTAGGTCTCCAGCTGTGGTTTGTAATAAGTTGTCATGATAAACCTTTATATGCAGAGAATGTGGCCATCAGTAATAGTACATTGCCTGTTGCTGTTTTAAACATCTAATATACAAGATATACCTGTGAATTTATAAGAATTTATTGCCGATTCTATTCAGAAGGCTTTGTCTGCCATCCCGCCTTCTAATAAATATAAAGGTCTTTTTAAACTTCTCATATAGTTGATGAAATTTCAAATGACCGACAACATACTGAATTATCCTCCTCTGATGAGGATCTATCTGATTCAGAAGATCCTTCCTCAGATATTGACACTGACAAATCTACTTACTTATTTAAAACGGAGTACATTAGTTCTTTGTTGAAGAAGTGTTGATTATAATGGATATTGAGGAGTCTAGTCCTCTTAATATTAAAGCTAGTAAACGTTTAAATTCTGTTTATAAACCTCTTGTGGTTATGTCAGAGGTTTTTTCAGTTCCTGATGCTATTTCTGATATGATTTCTAAGGAATGGAATAGGCCTGGTACTTCTTTTATTCCTTCGTTAAGGTTGAAAAAATTGTATCCTTTGCCAGCAGTTAGATTGGAGTTTTGGCAAAAGATCCCCAAAGTTGATGGGGCTATTTCTACTCTTGCTAAACGTACTACTATTCCTACGGAAGATAGTATTTCTTTTTAATATCCTTTAGATAGGAAACTTGAATCTTATCTAAGGAAAGCTTATTTATTTTCAGGTCTTCTTCTTAGGCCTGCAATTTCTTTGGCTGATGTTGCAGCTGCTTCAACTTTTTGGTTGGAAACTTTAGCGCAACAAGATCATGATTTGTCTAGCATTGTTAACTTGTTTCAACATGCTAATAATTATATTTGTGATGCCATTTTTTTTATATAATCAAAATTGATGTTAAATCTCTGTCTTTAGCTATTTTAGTTAGAAGAGCTTTGTGGCTTAAATCTTGGAATGCTGATATGACTTCTAAGTCCAGACTGCTATTTCTTTCCTTCCAAGGTAATAAATTATTTGGTTCACAGTTGGATTCAATAATTTCAACTGTCACTGGGGGGGAAGGGAGTTTTTTTTGCTTCAAGATAAGATCTAAGTGTAAATTTAAAGCTTCTAACCGTTTTGTTCTTAAATAAGGAACAGAGACCTAATTATTCCCAAGGAATCAGTTTCCAATTTGAAGCTTTCTTCAAATTGGAATAAATCCAAGCCGTTTAAGAGATATAAGCCAGCCCCTAAGTCTGCATGAAGGTGCGGCTCTTATTCCAGCTCAGCTGGTAGGGGGCAGATTAAGTTTTTTTCTAAGATGTTTGGATCAATTCCGTCCAAAATCATTGGATTCAGAATAGTGTCTCTCTGGAGTACAGTATAGGATTCAGAGTAAGATCGCCTGTGAGAAGATTTTTTCTCTCACGCATTCCAGCAAACCCAGTAAAGGCTCAGGCTTTCCTGAAGTGTGTTTCAGACCTGGAGTTATCAGGGGTAATCATGCCAGTTCCGTTTCAGGAACAGGGTCTGGGGTTTTATTCAAATCTATTCATTGTCCCAAAGAAAGTAATTTCATTCAGACCAGTTTTGGATCTAAACATTTTGAATCAATATGTAAGAGTACCAACTTTTAAAATGGTTACTATAAGGTCTATTCTGCTTTTTGTTCAGCTAGGGCATTATATGCCCACAATAGACTTACAGGATGCATATCTTCATATTCTGATTCATCCAGATTGCTTTCAATTTCTGAGATTCTCTTTTTTAGACAAGCATTACCAATTTGTTGCTCTTCTTTTTTGGCCTAGCGACAGCTCTAGGAATCTTTTCAAAGGTTCTTGGTGTCCTACTCTCTGTTATCAGAGTGCGGGGTGTTGCAGTGTTTCCTTATTTGGACGATATATTGGTACTTGCTCAGTTTTTACATTCTGCAGAATCTCACACAAATCAACTAGTGTTGTTTCTTCAAAGACATGGTTGGAGGATCAATTTACCAAAAAGTTCCTTGATTCCTCAGACAAGGGTCACCTTTTTAGGTTTCCAGAAAGATTCAGTGTCCATGACTCTGTCTCTAACAGACAAGAGACAATTTAAATTGGTTTCAGCTTGTCGGATCCTTCAGTCTCTATTATTCACTTTAGTAGCTATGTGCATGGAAGTTTTAGGTCTCATGACTGCAGCATTGGACGCGATTCCCTTTGCTCGTTTTCATATGAGACCTCTCCAGCTTTGTATGCGGAATCAATGGTGCAGGGATTATACAAGGATATCACAATTAAGATCCTTAAATCCCAATGTTCGACTATCTCTGACTTGGAGGTTAGATCACCATCGTATAGTTCTAGGGGCCTCTTTGGTTCGTCCAACCTGCACTGTGATCACAACAGATGTGAGCTGTTTGGGGATCTCTGACAGCACAAGGGGTTTGGGAATCTTAAGAGGCGAGATTACCAATCAATATTTTGGAACTCCGTGCAATTTTCAGGGCCCTTCAGGCTTGGCCTCTGTTGAAGAGAGAACCATTCATTTGTTTTCAGACAGACAATATCACAGCTGTGGCATATGTCAATTATCAGGGTGGGACTCACAGTCCCCTAGCTATGATAGAAGTATCTTGAATACTTTATTGGGTGGAATCCAGCTCTTGTCTAATTTCTGTGGTACATATCCCAGGTGTAGAAAATTGGGAAGCGGATTATCTCAGCCGTCAGACTTTACATCTGGGGGAGTGGTCTCTCCATCCAGATGTGTTTTCTCAGATTGTTCAGATGTGGGGTCTTCCAGAAATAGATCTGATGGCTTCTCATCTAAACAAGAAACTTCCCAGGTACCTGTCCAGGTCCAGGGATCTTCAGGCGGAAGCAGTGGATGTGTTGACACTTCCTTGGTGCTTCTAACCTGCTTATATTTTCCAGCCTCTAGTTCTTCTTCCAAGAGTGATATCCAAAATCATCATGGAACAGTAATTTGTATTGCTGGTAGCTCCAGCATGGCCTCACAGGTTTTGGTATGTGGATCTTGTTTGGATGTCCAGTTGCCAAACTTGGCCTCTTACATTTAGGTTGGATCTTCTGTCTCAAGGTCAGTTTTTTCCATCAGTATTTCATATCATTAAATTTGAAGGTATGGGAATTGAACGCCTAGGGGTCGATCCGATATAAAGCGTCGCCCGCAAAAGCCGGCGACGCCAATAATTGCGCGGATTTGGTATCCTATATACGGCGTAAGCTAGAAGTTACGCCTGTATATTTCTGCCGTCGCCCGCAGTTTTTTGGGCCATAGGCAGGTATACCAAACCCGCGCAGTTTGGTATCCAATATGCAGCGTAAGGACTTACGTGGCGAAAATGGAGAAAACTTACTCCATTTTCACCTCGCCTCAAAAAGCAGCCGTAAGAAGCCTTACGCTGACTATTGGAGCCCCGTAACTCCATAAACTAGCTGCTAAAATAAACCTAACACCTAACGCATGCGAAATGTCTATCTCCCTGTCAACCGCGATCTTCTAAAATAAACCTAACACCTAACGCATGCGCAATGTCTATCTCCCTGTCAACCGCGATCCCCCCCCCCCCCCCCCGAAATCCCTAATAAAGTTATTACCCCCTAAAACGCCGCTCCCGGACCCCGCCGCCATCTACATAAACTAACCCCCTACTGTGAGCCCCTAAAACCGCCGCCATCTACCTTATCTATCCCGTAATCTGACCCCTTACACCGCCGCCACCTATATAAAAATGATTAACCCCTAATTTAATCTACCTACCCCGCCGCCAGCTATGTTATCTATATTAACCCTAAGTATATTATAGTTAATATAGTTATTACATTATATATATTAACTATATTAACCCTAATTATATTAGGGTTAATATAGTTAATATAGTTACTATAGTATTTATATTAACTATATTAACTCTATCTAACCCTAACACCCCTAACTAAATTTATATTAAATTAATCTAATTAATTTATAAACTAAAATATTCCTATTTAAATCTAAATACTTACCTATAAAATAAACCCTAAGATAGCTACAATATAATTAATAATTACATTATAGCTATGTTAGGGTTAATATTTATTTTACAGGTAAATAGTTAATTATTTTAACTAGGTATAATAGATATTAAATAGTTATTAACTATTTAATATCTACCTAGTTAAAATAATTACCCAATTACCTGTAAAATAAATCCTAACCTAAGTTACAAATACACCTACACTATCAATAAATTTAATAAACTACAAACATCTATCTAAAAATACAATTAAATTAACTAAACTAAATTACAAAAAAAAACAAACACTAAATTACAAAAAATAAAAAAAAGATTACAAGATTTTTAAGCTAATTACACCTATTCTAAGCCCCCTAATAAAATAATAAACCCCCAAAATAACAAAAATTCCCTGCCCTATTCTAAATTAAACAAATTTCAAAGCTCTTTACCTTACCAGCCCTTAAAAGGGCCTTTTGTGGGGCATGCCCCAAAGAATTCAGCTCTTTTGCATTTCAATAAATATACAATACCCCCCCCCCCAACATTACAACCCACCACCCACATACCCCTATTCTAAACCCACCCAAACCCCCCTTTAAAAAGCCTAACACTACCCCCCTGAAGATCTCCCTACCTTGTCTTCACCACACCGGGCCGAACTCCTGATCCGATCCGGGCGATGTCGTCCTCCAAGCGGCAAAGAAGAAATCTTCCTCCGGCGATGTCATCCTCCAAGCAGCAAAGAAGAATTCTTCCTCCGGCGACGTCTTCCTCCAAGCGGCAGCAAAGTCTTCATTCTTCCGGCGGCATCTTCTATCTTCTTTCTTCGCTCCGCCGCCGCGGAGCATCCATCCCGGCCGACTGCTAAACTTGGAATGAGGTACCTTTAAATGACGTCATCCAAGATGGCGTCCGCCGAATTCCGATTGGCTGATAGGATTCTATCAGCCAATCGGAATTAAGTTAAAAAAATCTGATTGGCTGATTGAATCAGCCAATCAGATTCAAGTTCAATCCGATTGGCTGATCCAATCAGCCAATCAGATTGAGCTCGCATTCTATTGGCTGATCGGAACAGCCAATAGAATGCGAGCTCAATCTGATTGGCTGATTGGATCAGCCAATCGGATTGAACTTGAATCTGATTGGCTGATTCAATCAGCCAATCAGATTTTTTTAACTTAATTCCGATTGGCTGATAGAATCCTATCAGCCAATCGGAATTCGGCGGACGCCATCTTGGATGACGTCATTTAAAGGTACCTCATTCCAAGTTTAGCAGTCGGCCGGGATGGATGCTCCGCGGCGGCGGAGCGAAGAAAGAAGATTGAAGATGCCGCCGGAAGAATGAAGACTTTGCTGCCGCTTGGAGGAAGACGTCGCCGGAGGAAGAATTCTTCTTTGCCGCTTGGAGGATGACATCGCCGGAGGAAGATTTCTTCTTTGCCGCTTGGAGGACGACATCGCCCGGATCGGATCAGGAGTTCGGCCCGGTGTGGTGAAGACAAGGTAGGGAGATCTTCAGGGGGGTAGTGTTAGGCTTTTTTAAGGGGGGTTTGGGTGGGTTTAGAATAGGGGTATGTGGGTGGTGGGTTGTAATGTTGGGGGGGGGGGGGGGTATTGTATATTTATTGAAATGCAAAAGAGCTGAATTCTTTGGGGCATGCCCCACAAAAGGCCCTTTTAAGGGCTGGTAAGGTAAAGAGCTTTGAAATTTGTTTAATTTAGAATAGGGCAGGGAATTTTTGTTATTTTGGGGGTTTATTATTTTATTAGGGGGCTTAGAATAGGTGTAATTAGCTTAAAAATCTTGTAATTTTTTTTTATTTTTTGTAATTTAGTGTTTGTTTTTTTTTGTAATTTAGTTTAGTTAATTTAATTGTATTTTTAGATAGATGTTTGTAGTTTATTAAATTTATTGATAGTGTAGGTGTATTTGTAACTTAGGTTAGGATTTATTTTACAGGTAATTGGGTAATTATTTTAACTAGGTAGATATTAAATAGTTAATAACTATTTAATATCTATTATACCTAGTTAAAATAATTAACTATTTACCTGTAAAATAAATATTAACCCTAACATAGCTATAATGTAATTATTAATTATATTGTAGCTATCTTAGGGTTTATTTTATAGGTAAGTATTTAGATTTAAATAGGAATATTTTAGTTTATAAATTAATTAGATTAATTTAATATAAATTTAGTTAGGGGTGTTAGGGTTAGATAGAGTTAATATAGTTAATATAAATACTATAGTAACTATATTAACTATATTAACCCTAATATAATTAGGGTTAATATAGTTAATATATATAATGTAATAACTATATTAACTATAATATACTTAGGGTTAATATAGATAATATAGCTGGCGGCGGGGTAGGTAGATTAAATTAGGGGTTAATCATTTTAATAGAGATGGCGGCGGTGTAAGGGGCTTACATTAGGGGTTAATAATTTTAATATAGATGGCGGCGGTGTTAGGGGCTCACTTTAGGGGTTTTTAGATATAATATAGCTGGCGGCGGGGTACGGGAGCGGCGGTTTAGGGGTTAATAACTTTATTAGGTTGCGGCGGGATAAAGGAGCGGCGGTTTAGGGGTTAATAGCTTTTTTATTGTTAGGCTAGTGAGGGGGGATAGCGGATAGAGGGTTAGACAGTGCGGGCTATGTTAGGGAGGCGTGTTAGACAGTGCGGGTGTTTTAGACTTTAGTCAGGTTTTATAGGCGCCGGCAGATTCTAACGTGCCGCAAGTCACTGGCGACGCCAGAAATTTGTACTTACGCAGATTTCTGGACATCGCTGGTTTGTGAGACTTACGGCACGTTAGCATCTGACGGCGACCTATATGGGATGGCTCGAGTTGCGAGCTGAAACTGTGGGCGACGCCGGTTCCCTCGCTTGCGCCGCAAACTGCGATCTATATCGGATCGCGCCCCTAGTGCTTAGTCATAGAAGTTTCTCTGACTCAGTGATTAATACTATGTTACAGGCTCGTAAATCTGTTTCTAGATAGATTTATTATCGAGTTTGGAAGACTTATTTTCATGGTGTTCTCAAAAATTCGCTTGGCATTCTTTCAGAATTCCTAGAATTTTTCAGTTTCTTCAGGATGGTCTGAATAAGGTTTTGTCTGCAAGTTCCTTGGAAGGACAAATCTTTGCTAATTCTGTCTTATTTCACAGAAAGATTGCTAAGCTTCCTGATATTCACTGTTTTCAACAGGCTTTGGTTTGTATCAAGCCTGTCATTAAATCAATCTCTCCTCCTTGGAGTCTTAATTTGGTTTTGAAGGCTTTACAGGCTCCTCCATTTGAGAATATGCATTCTTTGGATATTAAACTACTTTCTTGGAAAGTGTTGTTCATTTTGGCCATCTGCTAGAAGAGTTTCTGAATTATCTACTCTTTATTGTGAATCTCTTTTTCTGATTTTTCATCAGGATAAGGCGGTTTTGCGGACTTCATTTAAATTCTTTGCTAAGGTTGTGATTTCTAACAACATTAATTTGTTGTCCCTTCCTTGTGTCCTAATCCTAAAAATTCTTTGGAGAAATCCATCCATTCTTTGGATGTGGTAAGAGCTTTGAAATATTATGTTGAAGCTACTAAAGATTTCAGGAAGACTTCTAGTCTATTTGTTATCTTTTCTGGTTCTAGGAAAGGTCAGAGGGCTTCTGCCATTTCCTTGGCTTCGTGGTTAAAGCTTTGGTTTCATTCAGATTATTTGGGGTTGGGTCAAGCCCCGTCTCAGAGAATTACAGCTCATTCTACTAGATCAGTCTCCACTTCGTGGGCTTTTAAGAATGAAGCTTCAGTTGATCAGATTTGCAAAGCAGCAACCTGGTCTTCTTTGCATACATTTACTAAATTCGACCGTTTTGATGTATTCGCTTCTTTGGAAGCAGTTTTTGGTAGAAAAGTTCTTCAGGCAGCTGTTTCAGTTTGATTCTTCTGCTTATGTTTTTTCTTTTCATTTAATGAGAATTAACTTATATTTTGGGTTGTGGATTATTTTTTCGGTGAGAAATGGCTATTTTTATTGTTATCCCTCCCTCTCTAGTGACTCTTGCGTGGAGTTCCACATCTTGGGTATTGCAATCCCATACGTCACTAGCTCATGGACTCTTGCCAATTACATGAAAGAAAACATAATTTATGTAAGAACTTACCTGATAAATTCATTTCTTTCATATTGGCAAGAGTCCATGAGGCCCACCCTTTTTGAGGTGGTTTTGATTTTTTGTATAAAGCACAATTATTTCCAAATTCCTTTGTTGATGCTTTTTACTCCTTTCTTTATCACCCCACTTCTTGGCTATTCATTAAACTGAATTGTGGGTGTGGTGAGGGGTGCATTTATAGGCATTTTGAGGTTTGGGAATCTTTGCCCCTCCTGGTAGGATTGTATATCCCATACGTCACTAGCTCATGGACTCTTGCCAATATGAAAGAAATTAATTTATCAGGTAAGTTCTTACATAAGTTATGTTTTTGTCTACTCAGTAACAAGGTCAGATTGGCTCCTACAAATAAGGCGAACTATGTTGGGTTATTGGTTACCGGGTGCCCCTCTGCGCCAGCTACCGGGCACCCCTCAATAAAGCAGGGCTGATAATGTGCACTTTGGGGGCACAGTGTGTATTAACCCTACACTTGAACAGAGAGCAGCACAGCGTGTATTAACCCTTCACTAAGACAAAGAGCTGCACAGTGTGTATTAACCCCTTTACTAGCACAGAGAGCTACACAGTGTGAATTAACCCTTCACTAGCACAGAGAGCAGCACTGTATTAACCCTTCACTAACAGAGAGCAGCACAGTGTGTATTAACCCTTCACTAGCACAGAGAGCAGCACAGTGTGCATTAACCCTTCACTAGCACAAAGAGCAGCACAGTGTGTATTAACCCTTCACTAGCACAGAGAGCAGCACAGAGTGTATTAACCCTTCACTAGCACAGAGAGCAGCACAGTGTATATTAACCCTTCACTAGCACAGAGAGCAGCACAGTGTGCATTAACCCTTCACTAGCACAAAGAGCAGCACAGTGTGTATTAACCCTTCACTAGCACAGAGAGCAGCACAGAGTGTATTAACCCTTCACTAGCACAGAGAGCAGCACAGAGTGTATTAACCCTTCACTAGCACAGAGAGTAGCACAGTGTGCATTAACCCTTCACTAAGACAAAGAGCTGCACAGTGTGCATTAACCCTTCACTAACACAGAGAGCAGCACAATGTGTATTAATCCCTCACTAGCACAGAGAGCAGTAGTGTGTATTAACCCTTCACTAGCACAGTGAGCAGCACAATGTGCATTAACCCCTTCACTAGAACAGAAATCTGTAGTGGGTACAAACCCTTCACTAGAACAGAGGAGAAGGGTCTAGCTGCAGACTGGAGCTCCACTCTAGACAGGAAACATGTGACCTCCACTCAAAGCTTTTTTTTTTTTAATCAACTTTAATGTAACAAACAACCTATAGACAATCATTCTGAAAATGAAACATTTTGCAGCTTTCTTGTTCTTCTTAATGTGCACTCACAGTGGTTACCTTATAAATGACAATCAGCATAGACCACTGTGAGTGGATATTAAAGGGACATAAAACCCACATTTTTTCTTTCATGATTCAGATAGAGCATGCAATTTTGAAAAACTTTCTAATTTACTTCTTTTATCTAATTTGCTTAATTCTCTTGATATTCTTTGCTAAAAAGTAGATATAGATATTCTCAGTAGCTGCTGATTGGGTGCTGCACATAGATGTCTCGTGAGATTGGCTCACACATGTGTTTTGCTATTTCTTCAACAAAGGATATCTAAAGAATGAAGCAAATTAGATAATAGAAGTAAATTGGAATGTTGTTTAAAATTGTTTTCTCTACCTAAATCAAGAAAGAAAAATTTTGGGTTTAGTGTCCCTTTAAGAAGAACAAGAAAGCTGCAAAATGTTTCGTTTTTCAAAATGATTGTCTATAGGTTGTCTGTTATAATAAAGTTGATTTAAAAAAAAAAAGCTTTGAGTGTAGGTCACATGTTTCCTGTCTAGAGTCAGTGGAGGTCACATGTTTCCTGTCTATCTAGAGTGGAGTAGAGATGTGAAGTTCGATTCATTTAGATGAATCGGTTCATTTAGGACCGTTCGTTAAAGTGAACCGGTTCATGAACCGATTCATCAGTTCACCTACTGGACATGTGACACAGAGCTGCAGATTCGTGTCTTACTGATGCTCTGCCTGCTGACTCGCAAATCCGATTCTTCCTGAATCGTTTAAATGCATGACTCCTGAGTCACTGTGTAACAATCTGACTCCTCCTGAGTCCTGGACTGCACTGAACACGGAGTATTGAAGCACTTAGTCTGAAGTTTAATTTTGTTTTTAAACCATACAGTGTGGGGATGTGTAAACAATAATAAACATATAAAAGACTGGTAATGTTATTCAGGCAGGCCGGTAACATTACCAGTCTTTTATATGTTTATTATTTTTTACACAGCCCCACGCTGTATGGTTTAAAAAACAAAAATAAACTTCAGACTAAGTGCTTCAGGCACTGTTATAAATAGCAAGCACTGGGGAGAGGGAGGGTAAAACCATTCTATTATATTTTAATTATTGTTTAAACAGCCCCACACTGTTATGTTATAAACTGGGAAGGGAGAGGGAGGGTAAATAGCAATAGTATGTACAGCAGCATACGTTGATCAGTTCAGTTGGAATAAAAGAAAGTGCATTTGTATCAGTGTACCGAATCATGTACTGTTAACTGATTCATTGCAAAGGAGTTAGTTAACAGTACACTGATTCGTTTGCAAACAGTTCACTTCTTGAGTCACTAACAACACTGGTAATATGATCCTAGAGTGAGATTCTGCTGTGTGATTCATTAAAGGAGGAGTTAGCAGAGCAGAACTCACTCTAGGATCATATTACCAGTGCTGCTGATGACTCAGGAACTGAACTGTTTCAAACGAATCAGTTCAGTCTGGTGTACTGATTCATACAGTTCAGTGAAAAGATCCGGTTCAAAAGAACGATTCGTTCATGAACCGGACATCACTAGAGTGGAGCTCCAGTCTGCAGTTAGACTACTTTGGAACAGAGAGCTACACAGTGTGTATTAACCCCTCACTAACACAAAGAGTTGAACAGCACTTAGTATCCCATTGCCTGGCACAAGTGAATAACATGCATTAAAAGATCAATATTTATAACAATTAAATTTTTTTTAAGAAGACTAGAAAGTAACTAAAACGTTTTATCACACAATACACACAGCCTGACTCACTCACCCAGCAGCAGCTGCACAGGAAGTAAATGGGAGGGGAACAAAGGCCAGTTGAATACTGGACTACATCTCCCAGAATACACGCTTAGATGTCACATGTTAAGCAGTAGCCAATCAGACAAAAGAAAATATGCAACCATTTCAAAGACAAATTGGATGCTATAACGTTGTTTAAAGGGACATTAAACACTTTGAGATGGTAATATAAAATGATAAATTGTATATATAAAACAACTCTGCAATATACTTTCATTATTTATTTTGTCCTCTTTGCCTGTAATTCCATTCTGAAATTGTCAGCTTTTCAGTTCCTGTTAGAAATGGAAGTGCAGAACACTGTTAAATCCAGCACAGCCATTGGCTGCACACTCTAGTGACTTATTTATAACTTTCTCTATTGGCCACAGCAGAGAAGGTAACACAAGTTACAACATGGCAGCTCCCAGTGTTTTATAGACACTAAAACTTTACACTTATTTTGTCACTTTTTAAACAACTAATGAAACTTTAAAAAATATATCTACATGTTAGTCATGGACTAATCTTTTCTTTGAATGCATCATTCTATCTAGCATGTATTTAGTGTTTAATGTCCCTTTAAATTCTGCAAATTCATAAAATTAGTAACTGAGCAAATTGTCACTGTCATATCCTCTACTAGTACATTACAGCTACACTATATACATAAAGCTACACAATATATATTAGCACTTTCACTAGCACTGAGAAGAGCTGCAATTTGTATTAACCCCTTCACCAGCACAGACATCTGCACAGTGTGTATTAACCCTTCACTAAGAAAGAGCTGCACTGTGTGTATTAATTCCCTTAGCCAGCACAAAGAGCTACATTGTGTATTTACCCTTCACTAGCACAGAGAGTAGCACAGTGTGTATTAACCCTTCACTAAGAAAGAGCTGCACTGTGTGTATTAATTCCCTTAGCCAGCACAAAGAGCTACATTGTGTATTTACCCTTCACTAGCACAGAGAGCAGCACAGTGTGTATTAACCCTTCACTAGCACAGAGAGCTGCACAGTGTGTATTAACCCTTCACTAGCACAGAGAGCTGCACAGTGTGTATTAACCCTTCACTAGCACAGAGAGCAGCACAGTGTGTATTAACCATTCACTAGCACAGAGAGCAGCACAGTGTGTATTAACCCTTCACTAGCACAGAGAGCAGCACAGTGTGTATTAACTCTTCACTAGCACAGAGAGCAGCACAGTGTGTATTAACCCTTCACTAGCACAGATAGTAGCACGGTGT
The DNA here is from genome assembly GCF_027579735.1 of Bombina bombina. NCBI lineage: Eukaryota > Metazoa > Chordata > Amphibia > Anura > Bombinatoridae > Bombina > Bombina bombina. The sequence goes on from NC_069503.1 coordinate 110,906,825, forward strand.
GTATTAACCCTTCACTAGCACAGAGAGTAGCACAGTGTGTATTAACCCTTCACTAAGAAAGAGCTGCACTGTGTGTATTAATTCCCTTAGCCAGCACAAAGAGCTACATTGTGTATTTACCCTTCACTAGCACAGAGAGCAGCACAGTGTGTATTAACCCTTCACTAGCACAGAGAGCTGCACAGTGTGTATTAACCCTTCACTAGCACAGAGAGCTGCACAGTGTGTATTAACCCTTCACTAGCACAGAGAGCAGCACAGTGTGTATTAACCATTCACTAGCACAGAGAGCAGCACAGTGTGTATTAACCCTTCACTAGCACATAGAGCAGCACAGTGTGTATTAACTCTTCACTAGCACAGAGAGCAGCACAGTGTGTATTAACCCTTCACTAGCACAGATAGTAGCACGGTGTGTATTAACCCTTCCCTAGCACAGAGAGCAGCACAGTAAGTATTAACCCTTCACTAGCACAGAGAGTAGTACAGTGTGTATTAACCCTTCACTAGCACAGAGAGCAGCACAGTGTATATTAACCCTTCACTAGCACAGAGAGCAGCACAGTGAGCATTAACCCTTCACTAGCACAGAGAGCAGCACAGTCTATTAACCCTTCATTAGCACAGAGAAAAGCAGTGTGTATTAACCCATTCACTATCAGAGAGCAACACAGTGTGTATTAACCCCTTCACTAACAAAGAGAGCAGCACAGTGTGTATTAACCCTTCACTAGCACAAAGAGCTGTAGTGTATATTAACCCCTTCACTAGCACAAAGAGCAGCACATTGTGTATTAAATCCTTCAATAGCACAGAGAGCAGCACAGTGTGTATTAACCCTTCACTAGCACAGAGAGCAGCACAGTGTGTATTAACCTTTCACTAGCACAGAGAGCAGCACAGTGTGTATTAACCCTTCACTAGCACAGAGAGCAGTACAGTGTGTATTAACCCTTCACTAGCACAGACTAGCACAGAGAGCAGCGCAGTGTGTATTAACTCTTCACTAGCACAGAGAGTAGTACAGTGTGTATTAACCCTTCACTATGACTTCGGTAGGAGGAGCTATGCGGAGAAAGCCGAGCTAAGCGAGGTATCTGGAGAGCTCGTCAACATCAATCTCCTTGGTCTTTTCCTCCTGTTGCTGGTGCATGGAACGCATCCTAGAAAGCTTGGCTCTCGCATCCTGATGCCTGACCACAAAGTCTTCTAGAGCCGAGTAATGGGCTCCACCGCCAGGGATAAAATCGAGCGAGTCCTCAAGTACTTATTCCGGCAGGTTTATACCCATTGTGGCACGGTAACATTCCCTAGGGTATAGACCTGGTTTGTCAAGGCAGCTTACTGCGAAGCTGGCAGGCTCGCCACTGCTAAGATACAAATATATTCTCCTGCAAGGCAAGTTCATCACACATAAGCATTTGGTAAAGACACCCTAATCCTGGGCCTAATGAAGTTCTCCAAAGTGGAGGTGAGGAGTCTGAAGGCTGTGCAGTAAAGGAGAGCTGATGGGACTATATCCCCATCAGGGTACAAGGGTACAGATATGTGAAAATCGCAAGTAAATTTCCACTCTTGCTGTATGTCTCATCAGTAGTTTGCATATAATTGAATATATTTATCAAGGTTGTGACCCCCTACATTGATCCCTTTATATGTTTCCTGGAGCAAGGATCCGTATGTTGAATGTCATACCTACATAAGCTGTTTAATTGTTATTTATATACAGCTTCACAGTTAATGCTATATTTAAGTAATAACAGTGTCTAAGGATTGTTCTACTTCTCTGCTGGATGTGACTAATTAAAAAAGTGGACTCGCTGCAAATAATGCTGCACCTTTAAAAGAAGGCAAGAAACACTGCCATATATACATCTTTATGGTGTTAAAGTGGAACAATACAACAACCACCAGTATCTTGACCCATTGAGTCGTCCATTTATCGGCTCTCAACAAACACATCTCTTACAATAATAAATAAAAATTTAGGGAGGGAGGGAAGATGATCACGAAACTTCTCCTGTCCAGTGAGCAACAGGAACTGAAATGGCACCAACTCCAGCTTCTTGGGACCTCCTCCTGCCTACTCCTCCCACTAGCCCAGATGGAGCCTAACTCCTCCCCCTTGGTCAAAGGACCCCTTCACCTATGTGCCTCCATTTGTGAGGCCTGCAATGACCCATTGAGTCGTCCATTCATCGGCTCTCACACATCACTTACAATAATAATTACCTTAAATAAAACAGAGACTTAAATTTTGGATAAAGATCTGTCCACAGCCCGTTTATTATATAACACAAAACTTTAAATAAAACTTATAAATTAACCACTGTTATCAAAACACAATAACATGATGAAAATCAACCACCATTTCTTTGTGCCAGCACCAATGTAATATAATCTTGCACTTTCAAGTTTACAATTATGAATGACCAGGCCGTCTTTAATTTCCACTGGACATAGCAAGGTGCCCAGTCCATTACTTATTTTACTCTTTTAGTCAGATCAAAGGGACCCCATGCCCAAGTAGTCAATTACCCAGCTCTCCCACCCCTTGGGGAGGCTACCAAATAAACCGCGCTTTTGCCATGGTCATAAAATGTTGATGCCTAGCACACCCGCCACAAACTGGAAGGATAAAATCTATCCAGTTCCTCCACCCTTCATATCAATCATTTTAGTTTTTCCTGAATATTAAGAATGAAAAGCTGGAGCCCAAATTCGTTCAAATGAATGCCATCACGCCTGTAAAACTCACCAACAACAACATCCTCCAAAACATTGTGGTAAACCACCGCTCCCCCAACTTTCTCTACAAAAGAAGCCACTAGCTTGTTTACTTTCCACCTGCTGTTATCCAAGTGGCAGTGATCCCAGGCTGCCCACCAGATCAAACATGGCACTACATTGGACCATACTATCAACAGTTTTGGAAATAAAGCCTGCAACCTTGCACAATCATTTTTTTTTTTTTTAAATAAAATTTTTATTGCGACAAATATAAAGATGACAAAAACTGCACCATCAAATGTTACATAGGAAGTTCGTCAAGCATAAAAGAGAAAATGCATATAATTATAAGAAGAGCAGATGTGAGGTTGTTAGATAGAGGAGAAGAAGAATAGATAGATCTACTCACGTAGGGGAGACGAGATATAGGATGATGCCAAAATAAGGGTCTCTTATGTGGGTGATTTAGAGAGGAAACGTATCTAGTAGTTATATCTACTGTTAGTAATGTTTAATTGATTGTATCCGAGGGTGAATGGTGTGAGGAGAGACGGAATACTTACTGTGGGGAAAGAAAAAAAAGAAGGGGGGAAGGATAAGAGGAGGGAGATTTAAGCAGGAGGTTTGGAGTTTGTGTCCCAGTTTGGGAATTTCAAGAGCCATGGGAGCCAGATCTCATGGAAGGCATCTACCTTATCCAGAACTCTATAAGAGTACTGTTCCATTTGTCCAATAAAGTGTACAGTGGAGATTACTTGTGAGAGAGGGGGTGTTCTCTCTTCTTTCCAAGCTCTTGCGAGAGCCAGGTTTGTGGCCATGAGGGCGTATATTATAAGGGCTTCATTGGATGGAGTAAGATTGGGCATCTGCATATGCAAGAGGGATACTTCTGGGGTAAAGGGAGGAGTGAGTCCAATTGATTGGAGAAGTGCATATACTTTCCTCCATAACGGTTGAATAGCTGGGCAGGCCCACCAGATGTGTAGGGCTGTTCCAATAGCTCTGCAGTTTCTCCAGCATTCAGGAGATTGTGATGGGAAAATCTTGTGTAGCGTGATTGGGACAAGGTGCCAGCGCACTAGAACCTTATAATACAGTTCCCATAAGGTGGCGCAGTGAAGAAGTTTTTTAGTTGTCATAATCCTAACCTGCCATTCATCTATAGCTACGGTAAACCCGATTTCTCTCTCCCAGGCATGATGTTGTGGTACTTTGAAAGGGGGATGCAAATTGGTGAGGAGGCTATAGTGAAATGAAAGGAGAGGTTTAATGTTATGAGCCCCTTGCCATGTTGTTTCCCAGGTTGTCAAAGGTCTAATTGACCATTTAGGGTATCCCCATGTGCGTAGGCGGGTGCTCAAACGAAATCCATCAAAGGCCAGTCTGGGGGGAAGTTGAAATTTAGTGCATATAGCAGGGTGGGAAAGCCATATGTCATTTTCATAGACGTCTGTCACTCGGAGTGTTTGTAGTTGTGGCCATAAGTCAGGATGGGAGTCCAGGAGACAAAAAAGCGCGCCAGAGATAGTAAGCATGGGAGATGGGTGAGGAGAAATGGCTGTGTTATGTCTTATCTGATCCCAGAATTGTAGTGCATGTTTGAATATTGGGTGTAGCCTATCTATGTCCTGTCTGTGGTGAATAGAAATCCAAGGGAAGTCTGACAGGTGTATACTTGGAGGCAACAGTGACGCCTCCAGGGTAAACCAGTTTAGCTGTCTTTCGGGATCATTCCATCGTAGAATATGCGATAGCCTGGCTGCATTGTAATATGAGATTACATTTGGTAAGGCAAGTCCACACAATCATTTTTAATCCCCCACACAAGCTCCTTATGAGGCAGAAAACCTAAGTCGTTTCCACCAGCATGGATGACTAACACCTGTGGAGGAGGAAAGGTCCTTACATAGTCCAAAACCATAAAAAAAAGGCTGTCCCAACGAAGGCCCCTTATTCCAAGCCAATGAAAAACAGCCTTCTCCTTTTCAAAACCCAGCTGTAGGCCATTCTCTTTCACCAAAGCTGCTCTCTTTGCACAGTAAATAAAAGAGTGGTCGACCACCCATACTTGAACCGGATCTGAAAAATAAGAGAAAAAACATAACAAGAAACCTTACACCCGCCCCTGCAGGTGAACATATGAATGAAAACATTTTGACTGCCATCTTCCAACACCCTTGATGATATCCTCACCCAGACCCAACCCCGCAGTCTCAGTGGCAGCACCAATTCTGAAGGAATGGTACCGAATTTTCTGGGATTCAGGCCCAACTTCCAAAGGGCCTTCCCTAAAACTGCCTTATATTGGTACTGAGAAAGAGCCCTGCTGTCCAAATGTACCAACAACTAACCCCTCACAGGAGGCCAATAACTCATAAACTGGTGCAGCAGAATGCATGGGCATATCTCCAACCCAGTAGGGAACAACAACACAGTCGCACCCTTACCCAACTGATTGGTCTTTGACCTGCTCAAAAATATGTTTGTCCGTAACCACTACATGTGAGACACTCAATCCACCCTGAATTTATTGCAATCTACTTATCAGCTCTGAGATGCGAAAAGCACAGAAAAAAGCCAAAGCGAAAGCAGTCCGAAACAGCAAGAGTTTGTAAGGTGAATCACCCACCACTGCCAAAGCATTCCACAATAATGATAGAAGAGAAAAAGTAAATCGGGTGGCAGCAGTCAAACCATTGCCTATTTCGTTTCAGACAGGTTTATCAAGCTTCCAACTCCATGTCCATTCCAGCAGCAATCTGACAGGCTGCGTCTCCCTCAACCACATTATGCTGCTGAAGGAACGCTTCCCACAACACCCAAACCTTGGAGTACGCTTTCCATGAACTCTGGGCCAAGGAGGCTCTTACAAAATTAGCAAGTCCTTCGTACCAAGGGTTCACAATGACTCCGGAACATCTTTCCCCAAGTTGTCCGCCCATGGGGCCAGGTCCCGAAATCGCCTCCACTGCAAACGAGAAAGCACATCAGCAATAGTGTTCTCTGCACCTGGTAAATGTTGTGCACTGACCAAAACATTCAATTTCATACACTGCAGGACAAAAACTCTCAACAACCGGACCACTGGAGGAGAAGAGGAATGCAAACAGTTAACAGCAGACACCACTCCCAAATTATCAGTGGAGAACAAAATAGACCGATCCCTCAACTCTGCGCTCCACACAAACAGAGCCACCAGAATAGGAAAAAGTTCAAAAACACTAAATTCTTGAACAAATCCAACCCCTTCCACCAATCAGGCCACTCTGAGGTGCACCATTCATGTCCAAAGATGGCCCTGAAACCCTTGCTCCCAGCAGCGTCCGTAACTAGTTGCAATTCCTCAGCCAAGGCCTTTGGGACCTGGATTAATGCTGTAGCATTAAAATGTGCAAGGAAAGCCTTCCACACACTCAAATCCTTTTTAAGGGGGGCAGTCAACCTGATGAAGTGATGAGGCAGTCCAATCCCTGCTGTAGCAAGGGAAAGCCACCTAAAAAAATCCCTTCCCACCGGAATGATACAGCAAGCAAAATTACGTTTACCCAGCAATGATTGCATCTCCACCAGTTTTACCTTTTTAACGGATATTAATTACCATAATTAAATCTTCCACTTTGTTAGGCGGACGCCTACATTCCATGAGATCCGAATCCAGTGTAATTCCCAAAAAGCTTAAAACTCTCACCGGGCCTTCAGATTTATTGAGTGCAATTGGAACACCGAATTCCTCAGCAATCTGGTAAAACGTATTCCTCAACATGGCGCAATCCGCCTCGCTAGCAGAACCCACAAATAAAAATCATCCAAATAATGGACTACGGATGATAGGCCAGAAAGTTCTTTGACCACCCACTCCAAGAAGGTGCTAAAATTCTCAAATAGGGAACATGAGATCGAACAACCCATTGGGAGACAGAGGTCCACAAAAAAGCACCCATCAAAACAGCAAGCCAGTAATCTATGAGAAACTGGGTGGACTGGCAATAGATTGAAAGCCACATCAATCTCCACCTTTGCTAGCAAAGCATGCTTCCCAGCCACTCAAACCAGCTCTACTGCAGTATCAAAAGATGCATACTTCACCGAAACTAGCTCGGGAGGAATACCTTTGTTGACAGAATTCCCTTTTGGATACGATAAGTGGTGGATAAGCCGGAATTTACCTGGCTCCCATTTTGTAACCACTCCCAGAGGAGATATCCGTAACCCAGGGAACGCAAAGCCCCAAACGGACCAGCCATTCTACCCAAACCCACCTCTTTTAACAATTTTTTGGCAAACCACCTGAGGCCACTCCCTCACAGACTTCAAATTACCATCGAAATGCTCCAAACCACCAACTTCCCGGCAACCCCTTTCATTGCCATAGCGACCTAACCAGCGCTCCATCTATTGCACCCTGATTGGCAACGCCCCCTTTTTCAGATAAATCGGACTTCCCTGGACCCTTTCCATTTTTAAAACATTTAGAGAATGCGTGTGCACCACCGCAGCCAGAGCATTTGTGCTTGAATTTACAGGTACTTCCCCATTTGCATTGACCGTAGTTAAATGCGAAACAGAAGCCCTTTTTTCCTGCTGCTGACAAACTGGCTGCAGCAGAGCCGCCGGCCGTAGAATGAAAGGGCTTTGAAGCCTGTAAAGGAGTCATCACTTTTAACCACAGACCCATGTTGCGGTCATCCCATTTCATATCAGGCTTGAGGGAGAGCCGTTGACGAAAGTGCTCATCGTAGGTCCACCAAGCCATCCCCCCGTACGTCCGCTGAGCAGCTGCAATCTCATCCAAATGGCAAAACATTGGAGCCCCTTGGTCCGGGAACTGTCCGCCATCACACTGGCATAGATCACAAATGCCTGGAACCAATTAGTGAATGTTCTAGGCAACTTGTTATACCTTTTCTTTCGTTCATCCTCCTTTTTACTAGCCTCCTTCTTAGTATTATCCAATTCCTCGAAGGACTGTTCCAAAGGCAACAAGGAGAAAAGTTCTATATACTCCCTCCTGCAAATATTTTCCTTTGTTTCCTTGGGTAAATGGAACCCTAAAGGACCGATAGAGCAGAGGCAAGATCGCAACTTCGCGGTATCTGTCACCTCGCCCATGGCAACTAAAGGCCCTCCCTGAGCAGCACTCTGGCTAGCCATAGGCAAATTAGAAGCACCATCACCGACAATGGGAATTGTAACCGGAACGTCCACTTGGGAAACCGGAACTGCTGCCCCTGACAGCGGGGCCCAAGCCCTGGCCACCGATGTTTGAGTAGCAACGGGGGCTGTAGATGCCTCTAACTCCCGCAACCCCTCCAGTAGACTCACAGATACACTAGTTGACCCTGAAACATCCGTCATGTCACTCGATACCCCCTGACCTTGACAAGTTTGTAGGCTCACCTGCCACCGCTGTCACATTCCGGCTGTCCAGAAGGCTGGCTGAAACACGCGGGTCCCCCATGGATGCTGAAGGTCCCCCAACAGAATGCAAAACACCTAGACATGTGCGATTTGTTTCGGATCGATTCGGAAATTCGGCTAAATTTCTTAAATTCTGAGATTTGGATCGATTCGAGTTTCTGAATTGAAATAGTGCCGAATCGACCGAATAAATCCAAATTATTTCGGATTTATTTGGTAGATTCGGATTGCCATGGATTACACTAGTATTGTACAGTATATTAGGTTTTATCACTCTGCTATGGGTTACACCTAATATACAGTACATAATACTAGTCTAATACACAGCATATCCCACCTAACACATACCGAAATTCTGAATTTCCGAATCGAACCGAACTGAATCCAGACAAATTTCTTTGAATCCGAATGAATTTATTCAAATTTTTCCGAATTCGAATCGATCCGAACCAAAATTCGAAAACATCCGAATCGATCCGAACCGAACCTAATTTTTTCAACATGCACATGTCTAGAAACACCCTTAGGCACCTGCAAAAAATTGTGAAGATAACCCACAGGAAATGCGCCATGATCCCCATGAGCTGGATCCACGTACCTCTGTAGCAATATATTACCACCCAACCCTTCAGCTCTTTTTGACCCAGGCAAAACATAATCTAATGGTGTCCTTTGCATCACCTCCCTACTTCTAACATCACCCCTGTAACCAGAGGCCCTGTTGGCCGTAACAACATCCCCTGCCACATACTTGTTAACCACTGTCCCAACCCTTAAGTCAGTCCTACCAGATTTCTGTACACTCCCACCTTCCTCCAATCTACCCCTAGATGTGTGAACACCATCACCTACTGCCAAAGAATGGTAGGCCTCAGCTGACTCCAGTCCATCACCAGGTTAAGATGAATCGACTCCGTCCAGGAATCCACCAGACGGAAGGAGTCCTCTCTGCCGTCAACAGGACACCTCTCAATCTGCTGCTCCAAAGATGCGCCCCTTGAGGCTAACACCGTACCTGCTAGTGGAGAGGGAACATTAGTCCCAGCAGAAAATTGTTCCCCCCCAGTAACATTAATATGCTGAGCCTGAACACCCTTAGGCGATTTCAAACTCAATCTATTCTTATGCTCAGCTAAAAGGGGGGAAGGTGTTCCACATCCTCACCCTCAGATGAGCTAGGGAAATCTTCTATAAACCACAGGATCAGTGTACACACTAGCCCCCCCTCCCATGTGCACCACTCCCTGCAACACCCCTCTTCCTAGCCCTAGAAGGCCTACTCCCATGAACTTGGGCCCCAGACTTGAAAAATCTAGAGTTACCTCAAGCACTAGGGCGGACCTGTAACTGTTTAAGTATAGGATAAGAAAAAACTGTACAGATGAAAATACATTTCAGAAACAAGCGAACACTTTGGAAAGGAAATTTAAAGAGAAAGGATATAAAGATAAAATAATACAAGAAGCCAAAAATCAAGCAACAAATAAAGATAGAACAGAATTATTAAAATATACAAATAAGAACAAAAACTTATTACATAACCAAATATCATTCATTACAGAATACAGTGAAGATCATAAGATTATAAAAAAGATTCTAAATAAACACTGGCACATAATTAGAAAAGATCCACTACTAACTGACATTGTAAAATCACGACCTACACTAATATTCAGGAAGACAAATAATCTGGGAAGTATACTGGCACCCAGTCAATTTAACAAATCATCTAAACCAAGAGACCAAGACCTATATGGAAATGCTCTGCAAGGTTTTTTTCCTTGCACAAGCTGTAAAGCGTGCAAATATGGTAAAAAAAGTAAAGTAGTAATATCCTCCAATAACAACTATAAATACCCCATAAGAGACACCATTAGGTGTTCAGACACAAATGTAATTTATTTAATCCAATGCAAATGCAAATTACAATACTTAGGGCAAACGAGTAGACCGTTACATGATAGAATAAGAGAACATCTATCCAACATTAAAAGAGGTAATTGCAAACATCTATTATCTAAACATTTCACAGAAAAACATCAAAAAAAACCAATAGGATTCACATACTGGGGTATAAAAAAGATACATAATAACAGAGGAGGTAATATGGAAAATATGTTACTATTAAAGGAAGCTGAACTCATATTCAAATTCAATACTCTCACACCATATGGCCTCAATGCAGAGCTTAACTTGAATCCTTTCTTGTGAGTGCAGCGAAAACAGTGAACAGTATTGCCATAACAAAAGTACAATAGTGTACTGATTACCCGATAGAAAATAACCATTATTTGATGGCACATATCCTCATACTTATTCGAATATGACAACAATTGAATTAACACACCACAGTCTCCCTTCACATTTTCACTAAACATCACTTTTCACTCACATGTTTTATTTATTTCATTTATTTATTTATTTTATTTTCAATAAATATATTTCAGTATAAATGTGTTAACAACATTAGTTGTATACAAAGAATCTGCCATTGAAAGAAAATGAATAAGGCTAAGAAATGATAATTTATAAACCGGAACATATTAGAGCATTAATTAGGGGGAGTATCCTAACCTCAACAGGACTATATAGGAGCCTAAAAGACACACCAGATTATACAGTCTTGATAAAGGCGCAAGTTACGGCGCTGAAACGCGTAGAAAACCTGACATCGAGTGTGGAAAGATTGGCTCCAGTACAAGAAACACTCCCCCCACGATCCGGTTGCCTGATTGGTCCTCCGTGTACAACGTCAACGTCACACGCACATCAGGGTAGGAAGTAGTTGCGGAGGAAATTCAAACAGCGGCAAAGCCGCTTGGAGAACTCGACCTACTTACAAAAAGCACTCTTCCCAGAACCCAAGGTAATACAAAGAAAACACGGAGGTAAGGAATATCAGAGGTCCGGTTAGGGGGAGAATAAACTGCAAAATTAACAACAGCACAGTACTACATTTGGATTTTAACTGTTTTAAAATTGGTTGTGGCCACAACTTAAGAAAACCATAAGGATTACAAATCCGAACTTCCACCATAAGGATTAAAAATCCGAACTTTTAGCATTGTTTTACGATAAAGATGTACCCCCACATGCTCTAAACAGATTCATTGTATGGTATAACCATAAAATACGATTGAAACGATCTTATACTGTTTTTTATCTTAGTAAAGTTTTTTAAATTTATCACGATTTGTTTGTTTATTCATCTAGAAGTTAAGTCATTTTTTTCATCACGATTTGTTTAAATTCATCACGTTTTAAATTCATCACGTTTCAAATTCATAACGATTTGTTTGTCTATCCATTTTGAAGCACAATTTGTGTATCAATTTATTTAGAGGCACATCAATTTATTTAAAGGTACAGTGATAATACACCGAGCATACACATTTTGAATAAATAGAAGGATTTTATAAAATTGTCCTTGAAGAATTTTAAGAATCAACGTTTTGTTTCTGTTTGTTTATTTGTTCACATTTTTTGGAGAGACACTACATAACACCAGAACCACACAAAAATTTATGATTCAAAGTAATTATATTTATTCAAAGAAATTATATTTGGTAAATCCATACACATTCTATCACAGTGTATACACACTTCAAATCATAGTTTATACTCACAGCTCTTTTAGAGCGCTCCCCACACCCATCACTACTTGCACTGTAACTGTTTAACCCCTGACATATTTGGGCAGGCCTGGCCTCAGCAATAGGTACTGGAAACCCCATCCCGTCACTATTTGGGGCCATAATCCCACCCTACCCAGGCCATAAGTCTAGCACCATAAATTCTTCCCCTAACTGACTTGATCCAGCCCTGGAGGGGCCTAACTGGCTAACCGGATCCCCACAAACCCCACAAACATCTGCCTTTCAGCTGTCCCCTCTTTTTGCACCTCCCCAGGCCCCCTCAGGCCTTGCAGACCCTCATGTTCAAAGTGTACCACTTGTTTTGAGCCCTGGTACACATCTGCCCTAACATTGAATACCTCCTTTAGCTCCTCCTCAGGACCCCTAAGGCCGTGGTGACCCTCCTGTGTACATTTTTCCACTTGTTTGGAGCCCTGGGTAGCGTGTATAACAGCCATTATATCCAGTGGCCGCCCCACCACCATCCGCTTAACCTCCGTTACCACCTCTATCCCTGCTGTGGCCACAGTCTCTGATGTTGCCTCCGCTGCTGCCTTCCCACTTGGATCTCTCTTACCGCTGCTGGGACTCCTCTTCCTATGACCACTCACTGTACCATGCTCAAGGCTGAGCCGTTCTGGAAGTCAAGAGTGATGCGTGGGTTTGGATCTTGGAGCTGGAACCTATTCTTCACGTGGAACATCCTCCTCCTGCAGAAGAACTGCCAGCTGAGAACACATCCATTCCGGACCTCTGACTCCAGCGACGTCCCGCAATCTGCTCATCAACTCGGACTGGAAAAGAAAAAGATGATTGTGACACTTCTCCAGTCCGGTGAGTAACCGGAACTGAAATGGTGCCAACTCCAGCTTCTTTGGACCTCCTCCTGCCTACTCCTCCCACTACCCCTGATGGAGCCTAACTCCTCCCCCTGGGTCAAATGACCCCTTCACCTATGTGCCTCCATTTGTGGGGCCTGCCAATCTCCACCTAAGATATAGGAGTATCTCTAAGTACTCTCTGCTCTTTGTTTTTTTTTGTTTTTTTTTTCTTGCTATATGTATCTTCTATATTCAACAGATCCTTAAAGAGGTTGGACCTGAAATATATGTATATGCACTCAGATGAATGTATAACTAATCCTAACTATCTCTATCTGAAATGTAATTTGCATAAAGCTATTTGGCTATAAGACTATTTGTCTGTTTTTAATTTATATTTCTTCTGGCTTTCTGTGTAATTAATGGCTGCCAGATAGATATACTAATTTAACAGACAAGTTGTTGTTGTTTTGTTTTTTTCTCCCTCTGCTCAGTGCTTTTTTATTTTCACTTTTTGCTTCAACCCTTCTTTTTTTACAGGGAACAACACAGTGTGGCAGTCATGTCATAGTATATACTTCCCCATCCTTCACATTACTATTAATATTATTAAGTTTAAAAAAGAAAAAAAATGAGAAAAAAGGAAAGAATAAAAAAAACACACAAACTTGGTTTTCACTTGATTGCAGCATATTCAGCTGCTCAAACATCTTAGTATTTAAGTTACATGCAATAGACACCTCACAAAGAATATAATTTCTATGCACCATCACTTATGCATGTTTTTGATCGAGTAAGAATAATTGTGCATTGCACATGGAAAGATTTATTACTTTATCTAAATCTATCTCATCTACCATGCCTGTTAAACAGAAAGACAGGAAGAATCGCATCTCAGATGTGTCTTCCGAAACTACTAGTGAACCCATAACATCTAGGGTTGAGTTACAACCATTAGTCAGTCAACTATCAGAGATTTTTTTACCTCAATTTGAGCTATTACAAAACACAATTGGCTAATTTAACAGTAGAGATAAGGCAATTTTCCACTCAACTTAATGAAGTTGAAAATAGAGTTTCTGAGGTAGACGATACTTTAAATAACCAAACACAGATATCCACTGAACAAACTAATATTATCAAAGCATTACAATCTAGATTAGCTGATCTAGAAGACCGATCCAGGTGAAATAACTTGAAAAGTATTGGCCTCCCAGAAAATAATGACTATTCAGATGTACTATATTTTGCATCTACAATGCTCCCTCAAATACTGGGTGTTCAGAAGCAAAATATTCCTCTTTGTGTTGAGAGAGCCCATAGAATAGGTCCCAGCAAAAAAAATATAGCTGGGAAGACTTTATATAGACCAATAATGATTAAGCTCCAGAACTATCAAGACAAATTGACTATCCTGAGACTATATAGGAAAATGGGTAGTGTGCTGATAGGGGAAGCCAAAATCCTCCTCTTTCAGGATTACTCTAGTGAGAAAGCTCAAAAGAGGAAGGAGATGACTCCTTTCTGCACAAAATTAATCAACGCTGGCTACAAGGCTAGACTCCTTTATCCAGCTACTGTGGGAAGGTAAATATTCCACTTCCTTGAAAATGTTAAAGCTTCTCTAAATAGAATATGATAAAAGATGTACTTGATGGCTTTGTTGATTGTTACATTAGGATTTTGTTTCTATTGTCAATGCAGACTTTCTTTTCCTCCCCCCACCTCTATGCTACTATGTATGATGATCTTTCTCTATTTTTAATGTGAAATATATTATTAAGTGCCTATCCTGGAATGTAGGGGGCATAACTTCGCCAAAAGAAAATTAATAATAAAACAGTTAGGTAAACATAACCCTGATATAGTTAGTTATTCTTCAAGAAACACATTTAACAAAGAAGAAGCAGCCAAATTTAAGATTAAATAGTTAGGTCAGGTAATTGCATCTTCATGTTCCAGGAGGAAGAGAGGAGTTGTGTTCTTAATAAATAAAAATCTTTCCTATAAGATACTGCGCCAAGAAAATGATCCTAGTGAAAGATAAATGGTGCTTGAAATCGAAATATCAGGAATGATGTTAGGAATTATTGTTAGCGTGACCAGCGCCATCTTGTTCTTGGCTAACATTTTGTCTTTGGCATCCATCTTGTCTCAATAACCTTTATTATAGCATTAATTATGTAGTGAAATATGCTGATGTTAGTAAGAATTGTATTAGTTTTGTTGGCCTTGCAATTGTTTTGGGCAAAACGCCTGGAAATCGCTCTCTCTATAAGTTGCCCAAATAACCTTGTTTTCATCCTAGATGCATTGCTTATTATGACTATAGAAATATTGTTTATGAGCTAGTACTTTTCCTGACAAACACTGTGTAAAACTGTGTAAAATGACGCGGTAATAACGTGTCATCAGGTTAACCCCATATGCTGTTACTGTAGCGTATAAGACATGCTTTGTATCTTTTAATAAGCAGAATAGTTTTAGATCATTGCTGCATGGTTTGAGTCTGTTCTAAGGATATCCTTATCAGATAATCTACATCATTTCCAGTGGGTACGGTGTGCCCGAGGTTTAGGCCTGAACTGACACCCACCCAGCCTGAAAACAACACCTAACAATTCCTGGTGTCAGCTAGTGGGATTCGCACTGGGTAAGTAGAGGAGTGTTTTTTTACTCTACTTTTCCCTCTGTGAATCTGAACCTAAATTTAGTTGGTTTTATTTTGTAATAGGTGTTGGTTATATATGATAAAGGGTTAAGGGATTCCTGCAATTGAGTGCAGGAGTTTGTGCGGAGGTTCTTAGTCCTGCCGGCACTTGTGATAATTCCTCTAGACAGGTTTTATAGTCCTGTGCTAGTTTAAGAAAGGTATTGCAGTCCTGTCTGGTGAAGAGCGTAAGATAAGTTAGCATGCAGTTGACGGGAGGTTTAAGTCCCCTGGGCAAGTTGGCATCGCTTTGTGGTAGTGAGTTTTGAGTCTCACCTGTGTTGAAGTTGTCCATATACATTCGTATAATAGAGTTTTTGTTACCTATCACTGGATCTGATGTTTGATATTTGATGCTCTGCTTTGCTTGTTGGTTTTTATTGCTATATAATTGCTGTGCTGTGATGTGCTTAGAAAATATGTAGGTTATTGCATTTTTAATGTCTACAAAGGGGTTAACAAAAGCAGAGAGATCTCCACTCCAGAACGGGAGGGGGATGATAAAAAAAACTGTCAGTGAAGATCTCAATCAATTAGTAATTAAATATATTTATTCATTAACAGAAAAAATTTCTTACAATATAAAATAAAATCATGGATCCATGTAACAAATGATAAAACAATTGATAAAACAATTGATAAAACAGTTGATAAAACAGTAAGTTATGATAAAATAAAGTGCAATAGATGTATAATTAATCGACAATAAGTTATGATGGAGTTGTTATCAAATCACAATGATAAATTTCAGTATTAAATCTGCAGTTATCCCAATCAATTTGTTGGATTGATTAAATTAGATTTAAAAAGGGTGTCTCTAGTTCTTTATTTGTGTGAGTCCTTTTCTTAGTGAAAAATTAATATTTGCGGCGCAAGCGAGGGAACCCCCACCGCCGTAGTTTCAGCTTGCAACTCGAGCTATCCAATATACCCCGCCGTCAGATGCTAAAGTGCCGTAAGACGGATAAACCAGCGATGTCCAGAAATCTGCGTAAGTACAAATTTCTGTAGTCACCAGTGACTGACTTACGGCACTTTAGAAACTGCCGGCGCCTACAAAACCTGACTAAGTTATAAAATATCCCGTACTGTCTAACACGCCTCCCAAACATAGCCCGACACGTATACCCCTCTATCCGCTATCCCCCCTCACTCTTCTAATAATAAAAAATGTATTAACCCCTAAACCGCCACTCCCAGACCCCGCCGCACCTAATAAAGATATTAACCCCTAAACCGCCGCTCCCGGACCCCACCGCCACCTACATTAACAACCCCCTAATGTGAGCCCCTTACACCGATGCCACCTACATTAAACTACCCCCTAATGTGAGCTCCTACCCCGCCGCCAGCTATATTAAACTACCCCCTAATGTGAGCTCCTACCCCGCCGCCAGCTATATTAAACTACCCCCTAATGTGAGCTCCTACCCTGCCGCAAGCTATATTAAAATTATTAACCCCTAATTTAATCCCCCTACCCCGTCGCCAGCTATATTAAAATTATTAACCCCTAATTTAATCCCCCTACCCCGTCGCCAGCTATATTAAAATTATTAACCCCTAATTTAATCCCCCTACCCCGCCGCCAGCTATATTAAATTAATTAACCCCTAAAATACTAAACTATCCCTACCACTAAACCTAAGTCTAACCCTACAAATAGCCCTGAAAAGGGCTTTTTGCGTTTCATTACCCCAAAGTAAACAGCTGTTCCGATCAGCCAATAGAATGCGAGCTCAATCTGATTGGCTGATTGGATCAGCCAATCGGATTGAACTTGAATCTGATTGGCTGATTGAATCAGCCAATCAGATTGAGCTCGCATTCTATTGGCTGATTGGAACAGCCAATAGAATGCAAGCTCAATCTGATTGGCTGATTGGATCAGCCAATCGGATTGAACTTGAATCTGATTGGCTGATTGAATCAGCCAATTCGATTTTCTTACCTTAATTCCGATTGGCTGATAGAATCCTATCAGCCAATCGGAATTCGAGGGACACCATCTTGGATGACGTAATTTAAAGGAAACTTCATTCATCTGTCAGTCGTCGGGCCAGCTGGATGTTCCGCTTCGGAGGTCCGAAGAAAGAAGATTGAAGATGCCGCTTGGAGGAAAACTTCGTCCCGATGGAGGATCTCTTCTTTGCCGCTTGGATGAAGACATCGCCGGATGGAAGACTTCTTCTTTGCCGCTTGGATGAAGACATCGCCGGATGGAAGACTTCTTCTTTGCCGCTTAGATGAAGACATCGCCCGGATTGGATGAAGAGTTTGGCCCGGCTGGGTGAAGACAACTCAAGGTAGGGAGATCTTGTGGGGCTTAGTGTTAGGTTTTTTAAGGGGGGTTTGGGTGGGTTTAGAGTAGGGGTATGTGGGTGGTGGGTTGTAATGTTGGGGGGTGGTATTGTGTTTTTTTTTTTACAGGCAAAAGAGCTGAATACTTTGGGGCATGCCCCGCAAAAAGCCCTTTTAAGGGCTGGTAATAGAGCTGTTAACTTTTGTAATTTAGTTTAGGGAAAATTTTTTATTTTGGGGGGCTTTGTTATTTTATTAGGGGGCTTAGAATAGGTGTAATTAGCTTAAAATTCATGTAATCTTTTTTTATTTTTTGTAATTTAGTGTTTGTTTGTTTTTTAAATTTACTTTAGTGTATTCAATTGTATTTTAGTTTAGATATTTGTAGTTTATTTAATTTATTGATAGTGTAGGTGTATTTGAACTTGAATCTGATTGGCTGATTGAATCAGCCAATTCGATTTTCTTACCTTAATTCCGATTGGCTGATAGAATCCTATCAGCCAATCGGAATTCGAGGGACACCATCTTGGATGACGTAATTTAAAGGAAACTTCATTCATCTGTCAGTCGTCGGGCCAGCTGGATGTTCCACGTCGGAGGTCCGAAGAAAGAAGATTGAAGATGCCGCTTGGAGGAAAACCGCCCCGATGGAGGACCTCTTCTTTGCCGCTTGGATGAAGACATCGCCGGATGGAAGAATTCTTCTTTGCCACTTGGATGAAGACATCGCCGGATGGAAGACTTCTTCTTTGCCACTTAGATGAAGACATCGCCCGGATTGGATGAAGAGTTTGGCCCGGCTGGGTGAAGATGACTCAAGGTAGGGAGATCTTGTGGGGCTTAGTGTTAGGTTTTTTAAAGGGGGGTTTGGGTGGGTTTAGAGTAGGGGTATGTGGATGGTGGGTTGTAATGTTGGGGGGTGGTATTGTGGGGGTTTTTTACAGGCAAAAGAGCTGAATACTTTGGGGCATGCCCCGCAAAAAGCCCTTTTAAGGGCTGGTAATAGAGCTGTTAACTTTTGTAATTTAGTTTAGGGTAGGGAATTTTTTTTATTTTGGGGGGCTTTGTTATTTTATTAGGGGGCTTAGAATAGGTGTAATTAGCTTAAAATTCATGTAATCTTTTTTTATTTTTTGTAATTTAGTGTTTGTTTGTTTTTTAAATTTAGTTTAGTGTATTTAATTGTATTTTAGTTTAGATATTTGTAGTTTATTTAATGTATTGATAGTGTAGGTGTATTTGTAACTTAGGTTAGGATTTATTTTACAGGTAAATTGTTAATTATTTTAACAAGGTAGCTATTAAATAGTTATTAACTATTTAATAGCTATTGTACCTAGTTAAAATAAATACCAAGTTACCTGTAAAATAAATATAAACCCTAAAATAGCTACAATGTAATTATAAATTATATTGTAGCTATTTTAGGGTTTATTTTATAGGTAAGTATTTAGGAATATTTTAATTATTAATATTAATTATATTTATTTTATTGTTAGAGTTAGATAGGGTTAGATAGGGTTATTATACTTAATATATATATATAATATAATAACTATATTAACTATATAATTAGGGTTAATATAGTTAATATATATAATATAATAACTATATTAACCCTAATATAATTAGGGTTAATATAGGTAGCGGCGGTGTAGGGAGGTCAGATTAGGGGTTAATCTATTTAATATAGGTGGCGGCGGTGTAGGGGGATTAGATTAGGGGGTAATACATTTATTATAGGTGGCGGCGGTATAGGGGGATTTAGATTATAGGCAAAAGAGCTGATTACTTTGTGACAATTCCCCACCAAAAGCCCTTTTAAGGGCTGGTAAAAGAGCTGATTACTTTGGGGCAAAGCCCCGCAAAAAGCCCTTTTGAGGGCTGGCAATAGAGCTGTTTACTTTGGGGTAATGCCACGCAAAAAGCCTTTTTCAGGGCTATTTGTAGGGTTAGACTTAGGTTTAGTGGTAGGGATAGTTTAGTATTTTAGGGGTTAATTAATTTAATATAGGTGGCAGCGGTATAGGGGGAATAGATTAGGGGTTAATTAATTTTAATATAGCTGGCGGCGGGGTAGGGGGATTAAATTAGGGGTTAATAATTTTAATATAGCTGGCGGCGGGGTAGGGGGATTAGATTAGGGGTTAATAATTTTAATATAGCTGGCGGCAGGGTAGGAGCTCACATTAGGGGGTAGTTTAATATAGCTGGCGGCGGGGTAGGAGCTCACATTAGGGGGTAGTTTAATATAGCTTGCGGCGGGGTAGGAGCTCACATTAGGGGGGAGTTTAATATAGCTGGCGGCAGGGTAGGGGGATTAGATTAGGGGTTAATAATTTTAATATAGCTGGCAGCGGGGTAGGAGCTCACATTAGGGGGTAGTTAATGTAGGTGGCTGCGGTGTAAGGGCCTCACATTAGGGGGTAGTTAATGTAGGTGGTGGCGGTGTAAGGGGGTCACATTAGGGGGCAGGTAATGTAGGTGGCGGCGGTGTAAGGGGCTCAAATTAGGGGGTAGGTAATGTAGATGGCGGCGGTGTAGGGGCTCACATTAGGGGGTAGGTAATGTAGATGGCGGCGGTGTAGGGGCTCACATTAGGGGGTTATACATTTAATGTAGGTGGCGGTTGGGTCCGGGAGCGGCAGTTTAGGGGTTAAATACTTTATTAGGGATTGCGGCGGGGGATCGCGGTTGACAGGTAGATAGACATTGCGCATGCGTTAGGTTTTATTTAGCAGTTCGCTGTTGAGAGGTAGATAGACATTGCGCATGCGTTAGGTGTTAGGTTTTATTTTGCAGGTAGTTTAGGGAGTTACGGGGCTCCAATAGACAGCGTAAGGCTTACTATGCCTGCAATTTGTGGCAAGGTGAAAATGGAGTAGGATTTCTCCATTTTTGCCACGTAAGTCCTTACACTGTATATTGGATACCAAATTGCGGTGGTTTGGTATACCTGTCTATGGGCCAAAAAACTACGGCCGAAGGCAGAAATATACGAGCGTAACTTCTAGGTTACGCCGTATATGTGATACCAAACCAGCGCAAAATTTGGCTGGCGACGCTGCATATCGGATCAGGCCCTTGATGGTTTAAAAAATTCCTGGATAATGTGAACAATAAAAATGGAGAATGAATATATATATATATATATATATATATATATATATATTTCGTGAATAAAAAGTGAATAAATGGTGAAAAAATGTCGTGATGAAGCAAAAATATATAAAAAAATAAAAATCAAAAAGTTAATATCCTTGAAATGTCCTTAAAAAATGTAAAAGAATGTGAAAAAAGTGAAAAAATGTGGTAAAAATGAGTGATATCCAAAAAAAATTAGTTATATCCAGCCATATGAATGGTGCAAATAAAAGTGTGTAGTAAGAATGATTCGATGTGTTGGTAACTGATTGGAGTTATTCCTCCTTGGGGATGTGTCCTTAGTCTATTTTCGTTAAGACCCATTTCCCACAGCCTCCAGTTAGGTGCTTTTTGATACCTTATTACTGAAATTGATCACTTCTAGGGGCAGCTAGGTACCCTATCATCTTAAAGCCATTGGGAATATTTTGAGCGCTGTGAGATATTTCTTAATAAAAAAAACTGTCAGTGAGCAGCTGTGTAGAGTCAGCGAAGAGAAAAAAAAAACTGTTTCAGAAGCTTCATTGTACGCGTGTGTGCAGTAATGAAAAGGAGATTTTGTTTATTTAATGCGTAATGTGTGCTGGTCTGTATTTTTTTATTTGTCTTTGGCATGTTATGAAATATATGTTTTCCTGAGAAGGAAAGAAAAAAAGGGAGTGAATTTCTGGTATGCGAGATGATCTGAGCTTGTTTGTGTGTGTATCGCTGTAAAAATTACCTTGGTGCATTTTCTTTCCTTTCTGTATGGTAATTATTTAACCCCTTAAGGACCAGCGACGTACCCTGTATGTCGCTGGCCTTTTTTTGGGACTTGATTGTTTTATAGCACGGTCTTGCCACCAGTGTTGAGACTGCTCTATTCCACAAAGCCTGCTGGAGGGAGTGCATTAATAGTGTGTTCTTGCTAGACTTGTGCTATCATGTCCTGAAAAAACCCTTAACGACCAGTGACATACAGGGTACATTGTGGTCATTAAGGGGTTAAGCTAGTTTCTTAGCTAAGAAATCAGACGTTGTAATGAGGTATTTTGAAGTTTTATTGTTACAACTTTAAAGTGATAAGCATGTTCTTAATTATGTGTGTTATTAATAGCAGTCTTTAGTGTTAAGTGATATTTGTTGTATGCAAATAAAAAACTGTCCACCTGTTGCGGCATATAAATATATTGTTTTTGCAAGTGAACTAATTAAGGGATTTGTGAATGTGCGGATGATTGAGTGACTTGTGGTCATGTTCTGGTAAATGAAAAAAAGATTAACAGGTTGATTCAAGTATGTTGTATTTGCAAGATTTGTGTAAGGAGTTAGTAGAAAAGATAAAATAAGGTTATAGACTGTATATCATTGAATTTAACTAAAAGTATTTGGGTCCGTTTATGTTGCAAGTAAATTAATTCGGTAGAAGTTTTAATATACATGGGTGTCATTTATGCGGTGATGGCTCACATTTAAATATGCAGGTCATGCTACAGTAAAGCAGTAGAATTTGTGTGGTAAATAATTATGTTTCCTAAATCATGGCTAGGGTATACGTATGTAATTTACAGGATAAATGGTTAGCCCTTATGGGGACAGTACACTGTAAAATTGTTTTTATATTAATGTATTTTTAATGACTTGTGATACAGGCTGTGGCTGAATAGTATAAAGTATAGGAGAAATTGCATTTACGAGTTTATTCGTGTATATATGAAGTAGCTAGTTTTGTGCTTTCAAAACACAGTTGATTGCAGTGGGTTGAATTTTGGATAATAAGCATATTTTATTGTGTTCCTTATCTTATATTTGTCTGTAAAACCGGAGATCAGTGCTTAGACAGAGCAAGGCAAAATTGTCATTTTATTACTTAAAGGACCAGTTCACTCATGTGAAAGGAGTTCATGAGCAGCAATAACACTGTATTAACAGTTTGCAAAATATATATTTTTGAGACCTTTGCTTGGTGTTGCAATCTGTGATACTAGCTGAAAAAAAAAGAAGAGAAAATATTTAAAGGGATACAGGCAAACTGATATAAAATCTGAGATTTTAAAGACATATTTACAGAGAGAGAAAATGAGGTTTACTGTAAGCCTAACACTAGTATATTTAACTATGTCAGCAGTTTCAGTTACAGATATCTTTTTGGGTAAAATGTCCCTTAAACTAGCCTGCACCCCACTGTGAGTGTGTGTTTTTTATTATGCTGGCTGTGTTTGCTTAAGCTACTTAATAGACGTCAGTATACATTTTTATTATAAGTGAGGACAGTGGATCATTAAAAAAAGTTAAAGGGGACTTTTGTTAGACAAACTGTCCTTTTCATCTATTCATGTAAATTATTATTATTATTATTCTTTTGTAGAAAGCTAATTTTTTTGTTATATATAATGGTTATATTTAGCTGGGGAATTGCAAAATGGTGAAAATCAAATTATAAAAAGGTTAAATCAAATAATTGTGTATTTATAAAATTTTTGGTTATGTACAAGTATAGATTAGATTACAGAGCTTTTCACAAAGTATTTGTGCCAAACATGATTTAGTTAACAGTGGTTGTACCATTATTATCTGATCTTTCCCAAAATAGGGTACTTAGGTGTTTGTGTGATCCTTTGTAAATTTATGTTTAGGGATTTTATTTGTAAATATGCAACTGGAATTTATTGATCATCTGAAGTGATTGCATTATTAGTATGATCTTATAGTATTGTGCGTGGTAGAATTTGCAGAACCAGGGTATAGATGATTGTTATAGGATTTTAATTATTTGTAGTGTTTTGTGAGTGCTGTGTTTTAGTGAATGTAAGTATATGTTTTGAATTTCAGGTTGATTCTGGTTGTTAAAGTTTGTGTCGGCTGTTAATGTTTTGTTTTGTGGAATGGACAATTGGTTTTAAGTGTTTTCTGAGAGAATGTCATGTTTTTATTTTGTGTGACTGCGTGTGGAAGCGTGCTGTATGAATGGAATATTGCATGTTGAGTTGTATTTGATTTTGCCTGATGTTAAAGTGAATGTCAATTTTGATGCTAAAGTGCCCGGTTTTTAAAAATTTGATTAAAAACAGGGGCACTTTAATTCATCAAAATTTACATTTCACTCCTGTTGAGAAAAAAAACGTACCTTTTAATCTTCACAGCAGCTCCAGCTTCCTCCGGTCTTGCAAGCCATTTCTGACATCAGAAATGATGGATAGGCCATCCTCCAATCACGGCTTCCCCCCCCGGGGGAATCAGTGTCTGATTCAACGCAGTGATTGAAGGAAGCCGGATTCCTCATTTTAGACCCAGGAAGAGGCTTTGCGACGGGCGGAGGAAGCTGGAGCTGCTGTGAAGATTAAAAGGTACGTTTTTTTCTCAACAGGAGTGAAATGTAAATTTTGATGAATTAAAGTGCCCCTGTTTTTAATCGAATTTTTAAAAACCGGACACTATAGCATCAAAATTGACATTCACTTTAAGAATAGTGTACTGCAAGCATGAGTAGGTGTGCATGATTTGTCTTTTAGTTTTGTGTTATCTTGTGTTTGCGTGCAACATGGGATGTTTCACGCAAACAAAGGGGAAGTATTGATGAGTATTGATGAGTATCTTTATGTGATTTGGGGTGATTATTATTTTAAGTAAGAAAGTGAACCTAAAATGTTTTTATTTTTCTATTTTGTTCTTAACACAATGTTTGTATTTACAGGATGAGATCATGAAGCTGTATGCTGTATCCAGAGAATAAAGACACTAACTGAATTATTTTTGAGTTTCTCATATTTAGGTAAAATCTGTACAGATAAAATTCCATAGTGCACTCTCCAAAAGATTGAAGATTGAATGCAAGTAAACCTTTTAAAGAGAAAAAGATGAAGATAAAATACCTTTTGTCAAGTTTGTTTTAACCACCATACTGCAGTAAAAGTTGCTGAACTATCTTTGGGTCCATTCTTCGCTTTACATGCTGGTACCAGCCCCAGAACTGGACTCTGGGTAATCAATGACTGTTTCCTATGATGTGTGTCTTCAGAACATAAAGACTATCCATCTCTGGACTGTGCCTTGCCGGTTGATATTGAGGACCTGTTATGCTGTTACAGGGTCAACCAATTAAATTAGGGGAGTATTGTTTTAACTTGTATACTTATATTGCTTGTTTTGTATTCTCTTATAATTGTGTTATTATTGTTGATCATATTAGTTATTAGAAGCCATATAGTTTTGTCTGCAGAAAAGTATGCCTTATTGGTATTAGTGCACATTGTAGTTTATGTACTTAACAAAGTAACCCTCTAGATAAGTGTAACTCTAAACATTGTAGTATTGTAACCTATTGAATGGCCCACTGTGTATAGAAAATATGTTTGCACCTTTATAGTTTAAAGAAAATGCTGCAATATATCAGAATATTTTAGACACTCTACCCTATGGAACGCAATGAGGACATGTCTCAGCTAGAAGTTTATATTAATTATACAGAGAAATATTTGTTTAGGGAGTAGCATAATTATAGTTATATTGATGGTATATTTTCTACTTACCATGGCTCTTATTGGAGCTATGTTATGAAAGCAAATGTATTTTATTTCCCTTTTATTAATTAGTATGGTATTTGGTAATTCTATATGTTTGTCAATGAAAGGAATTATCTTACCATAAGGATATGTTTACCTTTAATAGATGTTGTAGTTTTAAATAATGTTATGATTGTATTCTTTCCTCATACAGGAGTGTGAGAGAATTTAGGTTGCATAAAATAATTAGTAAACTAGTAGTGTTTATATCAGATGAGATTGTTGACTATTAAGATCATAGTTGGAGAATTGTAAACATTACAGATAGTAGCTTTGCAGAATAAAGCAACACTAGCGCCTAGATTTAGAGTTCTGTGTTAGCCATCAAAACCAGCGTTAGGGGCTCCTAACGCTGGTTTTGGCCGCCCGCTGGTATTTAGAGTCAGTCAGGAAAGGGTCTAACGCTCACTTTCCAGCCACGACTTTTCCATACCGCAGATCCCCCTACGCCATTTGCGTATCCTATCTTTTCAATGGGATATTTCTAACACCAGTATTTAGAGTCTTGGCTGAAGTGAGCGTTAGAAATCTAACGACAAGAATCCAGCCGCAGAGAAAAGCCAGGAGTTAAGAGCTTTCTGGGCTAACGCCTGTTCATAAAGCTCTTAACTACTGTGCTCTAAAGTACACTAACACCCATAAACTACCTATGTACCCCTAAACCGAGGCCCCCCACATCGCCGCCACTCTAATAAAAATTTTTAACCCCTAATCTGCCGACCGCACACCGCTGCAACCTACATTATCCCTATGTACCCCTAATCTGCTGCCTCTAACACCGCCGACCCCTATATTATATTTATTAACCCCTAATCTGCCGCCCCCAACGTCGCCGCCACCTACCTACAATTATTAACCCCTAATCTGCCGACCGGACCTCACCGCTACTATAATAAAGTTATTAACCCCTAATCCGCCTCACTCCCGCCTCACTAACCCTATAATAAATAGTATTAACCCCTAATCTGCCCTCCCTAACATCACCGACACCTAACTTCAAGTATTAACCCCTAATCTGCCGACCGGACCTCACCGCTACTCTAATAAATTTATTAACCCCTAAAGCTAAATCTAACCCTAACAATAACACCCCCCTAAGTTAAATATAATTTTTATCTAACTAAATAAATTATTTCTTATTAAATAAATTATTCCTATTTAAAGCTAAATACTTACCTGTAAAATAAACCCTAATATAGCTACAATATAAATTATAATTATATTGTAGCTATTTTAGGATTAATATTTATTTTACAGGCAACTTTGTATTTATTTTAACCAGGTACAATAGCTATTAAATAGTTAATAACTATTTAATAGCTACCTAGTTAAAATAATTACAAAATTACCTGTAAAATAAATCCTAACCTAAGTTACAATTAAACCTAACACTACACTATCAATAAATTAATTAAATAAAATACCTACAATTATCTACAATTAAACCTAACACTACACTATCAATAAATTAATTACATACAAATACCTACAAATAAATACAATTAAATAAACTAACTAAAGTACAAAAAATAAAAAAATAATTTACCAACATTATAAAAATATTACAACAATTTTAAGCTAATTACACCTACTCTAAGCCCCCTAATAAAATAACAAAGCCCTCAAAATAAAAAAATGCCCTACCCTATTCTAAAATAAAAATTGAAAAGCTCTTTTACCTTACCAGCCCTTAAAAGGGCCTTTTGCGGGGCATGCCCCAAAGAATTCTGCTCTTTTGCCTGTAAAAAAAACATACAATACCCCCCCAACATTACAACCCACCACCCACATACCCCTAATCTAACCCAAACCCCCCTTAAATAAACCTAACACTAAGCCCCTGAAGATCTCCCTACCTTATCTTCACCACGCTGGGTATCACCGATTCGTCCAGAAGAGGCTCCGAAGTCTTCATCCAAGCCCAAGCGGGGGCTGAAGAGGTCCATCATCAGGCTGAAGAGGTCCATCATCCGGCTGAAGTCTTGATCCAAGCGGGGGCTGAAGAGATCCATCATCCGGCTGAAGTCTTGATCCAAGCGGGGGCTGAAGAGATCCATCATCCGGCTGAAGTCTTGATCCAAGCGGGGGCTGAAGAGATCCATCATCCGCCTGAAGTCTTCTATCAAGCGGCATCTTCAATCTTCTTTCTTCCGGATCCATCTTCATCCCGCCGACGCGGAACATCCATCCTGGCCGACGACTTCCCGACGAATGACGGTTCCTTTAAGGGACGTCATCCAAGATTGGGTCACTCGAATTCCGATTGGCTGATAGGATTCTATCAGCCAATCGGAATTAAGGTAGGAAAATTCTGATTGGCTGATGGAATCATCCAATCAGATTCAAGTTCAATCCGATTGGCTGATCCAATCAGCCAATCAGATTGAGCTTGCATTCTATTGGCGGTTCCGATCAGCCAATAGAATGCGAGCTCAATCTGATTGGCTGATCCAATCAGCCAATCAGATTGAGCTTGCATTCTATTGGCGGTTCCGATCAGCCAATAGAATGCGAGCTCAATCTGATTGACTGATTGGATCAGCCAATCGGATTGAACTTGAATCTGATTGGCTGATTCCATCAGCCAATCAGAATTTTCCTACCTTAATTCCGATTGGCTGATAGAATTAGTTAGTGTTAGGGTTAGACTTAGTTAGTGTTAGGGTTAGACTTAGCTTTAGGGGTTAATAAATTTATTAGAGTAGCGGTGAGGTCCGGTCGGCAGATTAGGGGTTAATACTTGAAGTTAGGTGTCGGTGATGTTAGGGAGGGCAGATTAGGGGTTAATACTATTTATTATAGGGTTAGTGAGGCGGGAGTGAGGCGGATTAGGGGTTAATAACTTTATTATAGTAGCGGTGAGGTCCGGTCGGCAGATTAGGGGTTAATAATTGTAGGTAGGTGGCGGCGACGTTGGGGACGGCAGATTAGGGGTTAATAAATATAATATAGGGGTCGGCGGTGTTAGAGGCAGCAGATTAGGGGTACATAGGGATAACATAGGTTGCGGCGGTGTACGGATCGGCAGATTAGGGGTTAACAGTATAATGCAGGGGTCAGCGATAGCGGGTGCGGCAGATTAGGGGTTAATAAGTGTAAGGTTAGGGGTGTTTAGACTCGGGGTACATGTTATGGTGTTAGGTGCAGACTTAGGAAGTGTTTCCCCATAGGAAACAATGGGGCTGGAGCTGAACGCTGCTTTTTTGCAGGTGTTAGGTTTTTTTTCAGCTCAAACTGCCCCATTGTTTCCAATGGGGGAATCGTGCACGAGCACGTTTTTGAAGCTGGCCGCGTCCGTAAGCACTGCTGGTATTTAGAGTTGCAGTGGTGGTAAATTATGCTCTATGCTCCCTTTTTGGAGCCTAATGCAGCCCTTCTGTGAACTCTAAATACCAGCGGTATTTAAAAGGTGCGGGGGGAAAAAGCACGCGTAGCTAATGCACCCCTTTGGCCGCAGAACTCTAAATCTAGCCGTAGGTTATTTGTTTTAGTAGTTCTAATTAGTAAGTGTAAAGAAATTCATTTTAGAGAAAATATTTTTAATGCTTGTTTTATTTTTCATTTTTATTACAGGGCAGGCCTTAGCATAAGTTTTAGCATAGCCATTCAGCCTCTTGATGAAGTCTAGTAGTTTTTACTTGCTTAGTATTCATGAAGTATCATTTAAATTGTATAGGAAAGTATAATCAATGTATTTAGTTTGTATTATACACCCACAATGTTTTTCTGGTTTTAAATTACATAGGATAAGTTAAGCTAAAGGAATTTTGAAGCTTACAAAAAAGGTGAAAGAAGTTCTATTTGGACATAATTGTGATTGTATTGGGGTGTGTACTCATCTGGTGCTGTTTTGTTTCCTTCTTAGACTCCTTCTGACTTGAGTGTCTGCTTGCTATGAGGTTCAGCCGGCTTTCCTTGTCTACCCCATGAACAAACCATTGTACTTTCAGCATCTCCCTGCAGAAGAACACTGGATAAGCACCCTTATTGCAAATGAACTGTATGGTATTGAAGCAGAGTGTCTGAGGAAGGTGGAGCGCTCTAAGAGGACAATGACTGTTCTTAAAGTTATCAGAGGCCACCTAGAGACATTTGTGCTGTTCCCATGTCATGCTTCACTGTGGAGAATGTACAGAGCAAGAAACTGTTGGAAATATTGGGGGGGGGGGTGATAGCAATGCAGGTGGAGAAATAAAAGATGCAGCGTTGTTTGGGGGTAGATAGGGGGCTGGTTGGGTCTCTGAGCAGATAGACCAGTAGTTTGAGGATGCTGGGAGGTGGACGGAGAGTATTGGAGGGGCCGCACCTATGTGCAGTGACAAATTGTGCCCATTGGCCTATAAAATTATACCACTACATATGAATACCTTTCTCTACAGTATTCTCACATAGAGTCACGTTACCGTAGTATAATTCTGTGCTTTTATATTTTTATGTTATTCTGTTAGAATAAAAGAGTGCTATGTTAGGAATTATTGTTAGCGTGACCAGCGCCATCTTGTTCTTGGCTGCCATTTTGTCTTTGGCATCCATCTTGTCTCAATAACCTTTATTATAGCAATAATTATGTAGTGAAATATGCTGATGTTAGTAAGAATTGTATTAGTTTTATTGGCCTTGCAAATGTTCTGGGCAAAACGCCTGGAAATCGCTATCTCTATAAGTTGCCCAAATAACCTTGTTTTCATCCTAGATGCACTTCTTATTATGACTATATAAATATTGTTTATGAGCTAGTACTTTTCCTGACAAACACTGTGTAAAACTGTGTAAAATGACGTGGTAATAACATGTCATCAGGTTAACCCCATATGCTGTTACTGTAGCCTATAAGACATGCTTTGTATCTTTCAATAAACAGAATAGTTTTAGATCATTGCTGCGTGGTCTGAGTCTGTTCTAAGGATATCCTTATCAGATAATCTACATCATTTCCAGTGGGTACGGTGTGCCTGAGGTTTAGGCCTGAACTGACACTCCCCCCCCTGAAAACAACACCTAACAAATGACATATCATTTTTGTAATAAATATGATCCCAACATTACTGATCCTGATTTCTGGAACAGTTTGGTAGTTAAGCTGTCTCAATATAATGGAAAGAATTTAATATTGGCCGGTGATTTTTATTTAATCCCGTCAGCAACCATGGATAAATTTCCTGACACTAAATCATATTCTTGTGAGTCTAAGTCGCATAGATCACTATCTAGGATTGATTTTTTTGTCTAATATCCAGCTCTCTACTTAATCTGGAGGTTAAGTCACAAATAAATTACATTATTATTATTATTTTTGATCATGCTATCATATCATTAGCAATACCGTTAAGATTATCCCATCCAGATCCTACAGCTAACTTTTCCCCAAAAAATATTTAGGTAATGATATTCAATCCCAAAATTGGCTAATACATAAATGGAGAGAATATAAAGGTAATAACTTTGCTTATATTGAAAGAACAGAGATATTCTGGGAAGCAGCTAAAGCTTACTTTAGAGGTGAAATTAAGGCATATATGGTCAAAATCAAGAAAAAAAAAACAAAGCATGTGAACTGTAACTCTCAAATGGAGTTAGGAATGCATACAAGAAATACATCAATACACCAATTAAGAAATTTTGGGACACATAAGATTGCTAGGCAAGATAGAGATCTTTATCTTCTTCAAAAAACTATCCGTGAGGAACTTAAATTAAATGCGGTTTATAGAGGTCAATATGGCAGATCTGCTAAATATCTTTCTAGAATGGATAAAGCTAGGAAAAAAATAATATGTGTAATGGTTAGGAATTATTAAATATGATTCATATTACAGATAAGCAACATCCATGCTTATAGTGCCTTATGTGACTTATAAATGTGTGTAGTGGGATTACCCCCCCCCCTTTGAAGTATGTGTGAGAGGGGGGTTAAAGCAGCTTTTGTTTACCTGAAAGTATAGTTTGGACACAAACAACTGTGCTGGGTGAGGGAGGAAGCAAGAGTTAGACGCAGCATATGGAGTCTCCATTTTGGGGAGGACACAGTCATGCAGACTTGGTGCTCTGTGTTTGGAACTAATGAACTCTTTGTAACTGGACTGAACCAACATCAGAAACTGTTCTATAAGTCATGCAGACAAGAAGTTCCCTGGACAGAAGTATTCCTGAGTATTGCTGTAACCTGAATGCACTGGTGTATTGAAACCTGCAGCCATCACTCTTAGCCAAGTATTATCTCAGTGTAACATTGTTATCTATAATTCTTGTAATTACACTTTTTGGTATATTGCTAACATTACTAGAGATATAGATAAAATATATCATTCTATATTACAATTGGGTGTGGGTGTATTTCTTTCCATATAATCAATCGTAGAAACCAAATATTATATATGATTTGTATATCAAGATACCAGATATATATATATAAACAAATATAAATTTAATGTTGTAAGGTTTCTCTGATTACCTTAAAATATAAGAATCAAGCCACGGTCACAACATTTGGCGACGAGGGTTATGGGATTACGATTTATAGAAATACAGTTGAATCTGATATCTGTTTAAAGTTATAGTGATGTGTAAAGTTAGCAAGCAAATGCATTCATTGTTTGCAAAGAAGGCAACAGCATCTGAGGTTTGTAAGTATGGGTCTATCCTTGAGTGGGCAAATTGTGATTTATGGAAACCTATTGCTGATAAACTGATTAAATATGCTGCACCTATTTGCCCAGAATTAGACAGTAGAACTTTACATTTAGACCTTAATGTGTACAATAAAACTGAATGAAAAATTACATGATCTATAGGATGGAAAATCATGCATGCAGTTCAGAAAGAAGTACAAGAAAGGGCTAAATTGGGAAAGGGACTGGCATTAGCACAGGATAAACTGGAATGTTTTAAATCTATGGAAGCTAGCACAAAACTGATGGAAAAGTGTAAAGTGAATGTTAGTAGTGAGAATGAGACCAAACTGTATAGCGCATGTCCTATTATCACACAGGAAAGGAAAAGTAAACTACATAATGATCAGACAAGTCAGACTGGTGTGCAAGAATGTGCATGTGACAAAGTGAATGAAGTAGTTAGGGGATACACTCAAGCAGAATTAAACTAACTTTCTAAACAATTTAAGCAGAAAATGGGTGAATCTTAGTCTGAGAGGTTGCTGAGATTATGGGATGAGGGTGCTGATGGTGTGTTTTTAAATGCCACAGAAGCTGTGAGAATAGGTCATTTAACTACACATCCCCAAGTTAGGCAGGTTTGGAGGAAAGTGAGAGACATCATAGGAAATGTTTCTCTATTAGACATGATTAGACATGCAGTGTTAAAAGTGTTCCTTTCATGTGAAGACATAGAACCCACAACCCCCTGGGTTACAATTGATGATGCAATTAATCTGGGACGAATTATGGGATGCACAACTGGGTTAAGTGTGAGTAACTGGGAGGGACCTGATATGGAGGATTTCACTGCAAGTCTGCAATCTTGCTGTGATGACCAA
The DNA here is from genome assembly GCF_027579735.1 of Bombina bombina. Taxonomy (NCBI): domain Eukaryota; kingdom Metazoa; phylum Chordata; class Amphibia; order Anura; family Bombinatoridae; genus Bombina; species Bombina bombina. Next base: position 110,939,620 of record NC_069503.1, read on the forward strand.
GGTTTACCAACCCTGAGCCAGTCACTTGTTTGGCACAAAAAGGGTTATCAGACCCCTTCTACTGTCACCAATATGTCACAATCTAGCCACACCAGGGAAGCTTGTGATTTAGTTCAGTGGGTGCAAGGGTTAATAACACTCTCTAGTCTGTACTAGACTTAAAAGAAATGCCCAAAACTCCCCTTTAATGCCACCCACACTAAACTAACTATGCTGCCACCATTTATGATTTATTAAAGGGAAAATCCTAAGGAAAAACCCAGCCTTACACATTAACTCTCATAATACAATTTAGCAGAAAATAACCTAAAATATAAAGTTCTAATACTCCAGTCCTTTCAGTAATGTGGTTAAATTATTAGACAAAGTCCAAAGCTTAATAAATTAATTATTTATTATGCCAAAAAAAATTTACAAATAAAATTAAACACAAGCAAACAGTTTTTTTAAAATAAAAAGAAGAAAAAGTAAAAACTATATACTGTACTAGGAATCTTGTGTGCCAGGGAGATGGCATGAAGCAATGGGTCCTTACTCTGTAGAACAGCTTCCCTTGTAAGAATGACAATTTAATTGCTAGAACACAGGATTCTTATACAAATTTTCCAGAGATCACGTTGCCTGACCACACCCTCCTGGCAGGGGCTAAGAAACCCCCTATCTTTTATGACCTTCAATAAACTCTAAGTCTTTGCCTGAAGTTATAGAACACATAATTTCTGCTAGGTAAATCTATTTTCATATAAGCAGGAAGGCAAGCTCTTAGTTTCATTGGGTTAATCAATTTGATACCAAATCTGACAGGGTTGTCATATTTCCCTTCATCTAATGGCATAATCTGTTTTAAACACACATCTTGCATTGTACCAATGTCAACCTCATCAGGATATGGGGAGAGGGCCCTGCTTATTGTCTTTGGAACCAACACGTTTACGGCCTGAATGCACCAATGCTTACATGATAACATTTATTCAAGTGGAACTCTGTAATAATTTATGATGGGGTCTGGTTTTATTACACAAAACAAACATAAACACAGGACACAGTTCTTTTTGAAAAAACAAATGTTTGTTAGCTCACAGGCTAAACAGAATTAACCCCTTAGCAGCTAAATCCTGATGTATTCGTGACACTCGCTTCTTAAGAACAACACCACTGGCAATGAAAGCATCAATGCTAGGTATTCTCAGTGGTATGCGTAACAAAGGAAACATTCACCAACTGACCTCATTGCTGATTGAAATAGGAGAATTAGAAAAGGTTATTCCACCTGAGAAACTGACAGAGCAATTGGGGGAGGAGGTGAAAAGGGAATACATAAGAAATTGATGGTATTCCCACAGCAGAGTTAATGAAAACATGGAAATCAGTTATAAAAAAAAATTCACAAGTACGCAATACAGATAGTGACTATGTACATTTGTATTTTCTGACTGAGCCCCTTCAACTTCAAACCAGACCTAACAGACAAACCAAGCCCTATTATCCCAAACATGAATTGTCCCCATATGAACAGAGCAATTGGTGGAGGACTTTGCCATCACAACAAAATGAGGGATTTCTGGAAGTATGCAAAGCAAAACAAGCTGCCAGAGACCGACAGAGACATGTAGTTAAGGGATGTGGGAAGTACTGGGGACAGAAACAATATAGGGTGTTAGCAACAGTAGACAAAGTGAAAAAAATGCATGTGACAACACCAAAGGACATACCCATAGGGCCTACCATGGGAGAAAGTCTGAGGGGGAGGAGCACAAGGGCAGTTCCTGTTGTAGTAGCCCCTTCCACTAATGCAGGCCCCAATTATAATAAAAACAGATTTTGGGAAGTTATAATTGTGGTAGAGACAATACAACCAGAGATAGTGAGGGGTGTTCATCTTCATGTTCCCCAGATAAAGATGTCCTAAGGGAACCTGCAACGTGGACCCCAGTGGTTGCTCCCTCTCCTTACACGCCGGTTTGCCAGATGCAAAACCGACTGCTTGGGGGACAGGAAAAGGCAGAAATTTGACCCACTAAAAGTGCTATTAAAATAATCGCTAGTCTGTCCTGTAACTGAGTCAGATGGCTTTGAGCATATGCTACTTAACTACCGGGAGGTGGATGAAGTAACGCCTCATTTGAGCGCTACACTCCCGGATATAGAAAAACAGGCAGACACGTTGCAGGTGGTGATTGACCTAGCTAATGCGCTCTTTTCAATTCTCTTTGCACCAGAAAACAAACAACAGACCACATTTGCCTGGGAGAAAAGACTGTATACCATTCAGGCAGTGAACCATGGATCAGTGACTAGGGGTGAAAGCAAAGAAATCCCTAATACTTTCATATTGAATAGTGACTTCACAAGCACCGGTTCTAAGGTTGAAGAGGAAGAGACACTTTCTGCACAGGAGCAAAAAATGGGGTGGGCCAAAGACAGGCAAATGTTCCAGAGAACTGCCACAGCAATTGATATGGTATTGTCAGGTTCTACACATGGGACACCCCTATCAGTGATAGATAGACAGCAGACACCAAGAAAATGCTTTAATGTGAAAGACATACAGGAAAGGCTGATGCAGAACCTATCAAAAAGAAGAAAGACCTAGCCAGAATACATAAAAATTCTGCACTAAATTTAGTGACACAGACCTGTGACAATACAGGTTGCAGAGAAGATAAAGATCCTTATGAGTTATAGTGATGTCGCGAACCTAAAAATTTGGGTTCGCGAACGTCGAACGCGAACTTCCACAACTGTTCGTGAACGGGCGAACCAGGCGAACTGCCATAGACTTCTATAGGCAGGCGAACTTTAAAACCCACAGGGACTCTTTCTGGCCACAATAGTGATGGAAAAGTTGTTTCAAGGGGACTAACACCTCGACTGTGGCATGCCGGAGGGGGATCCATGGCAAAACTCCCATGGAAAATTACATAGTTGATGCAGAGTTTGGTTTTAAGCCATAAAGGGCATAAATCACCTAACATTCCTAAATTGTTTGGAATAACGTGCTTTAAAACATCAGGTATGATGTATCGATCAGGTAGTATAAGGGTTACGCCCGCTTCACAGTGACAGACCAAACTCCCCGTTTAAAGGGACAGTCTACACTAGAATTTTTATTGTTTTAAAAGATAGATAATCCCTTTATTACCCATTTCCCAGTTTTGCATAACTAACACATTTATAATAATATACTTTTAACCTCTGTGATTATCTTGTATCTAAGCCTCTGCAAACTGCCCCTTTTTTCAGTTCTTTTGACAGACTTGCAGTCTAGCCAATCAGTGCCTGCTCCCAGATAACTTCTTGTGCATGAGCACAGTGTTATCTATATGAAATACGTCAACTAACACCCTCTAGTGGTGAAAAACTGTTAAAATGCAATCTGAAAGAGGTGGGCTTCAAGGTCTAAGAAATTAGCATATGAACCTCCTAGGTTAAGCTTTCAACTAAGAATACCAAGAGAACAAAGCAAAATTGGTGATAAAAGTAAATTTGAAAATTGTTTAAAATTACATGCTCTATCTGAATCATGAAAGTTTATTTTGGCCTAGACTGTCCCTTTAACGCACTGCAAACAACCGCAAACAGTCCATTTGAACAACCGCAAACTCCCCATTTGCACAAGGTTGGATACCAAGCTAGCCATGTCCCGTTCCTTGTCCTCACTGATGTCATTGAAGGTCTCTTCCTCCACCCAGCCACGTACAACACCAAGGGTCCCCGAAAGGTGACAACAAGCCCCCTGGGACGCCTGCTGTGTTTAGTCTTCCACCTCCTCAAAGCCAACTTCCTCCTCTGACTCCTCTTCTTCAGACTCCTCTCTCTGCGTTGCCTCTCTCTGCATTATTATAAGGTGTGTTAAGTAGTACTATTCCTATCAGTTTAATCCCTGTTACGTCCCCTATCAGGGGACGTGTATATGGCATCGATTTAAGGAACCGGGAGATGGAAAAAGATGCTTGGTCGGTCCTCCTACTTCAAATTTGGGGCACTGTGCGTGCAATCTAATGTGCCACCAGATATGAGTGGTGTGTTAAGTAGTTCTATTCTTATCAGTTTAATCCCTGTTACGTCCCCTATCAGGGGACGTGTATATGGCATCGATTTTAGGAACCGGGAGATGGAAAAAGATGCTTGGTCGGTCCTCCTACTTCAAATTTGGGGCACTGCGCGTGCAATCTAATGTGCCACCAGATATGAGTGGTGTGTTAAGTAGTTCTATTCTTATCAGTTTAATCCCTGTTACGTCCCCTATCAGGGGACGTGTATATGGCATTGATTTTAGGAACCGGGAGATGGAAAAAGATGCTTGGTCGGTCCTCCTACTTCAAATTTGGGGCACTGCGCGTGCAATCTAATGTGCCACCAGATATGAGTGGTGTGTTAAGTAGTTCTATTCTTATCAGTTTAATCCCTGTTACATCCCCTATCAGGGGACGTGTATATGGCATCGATTTTAGGAACCGGGAGATGGAAAAAGATGCTTAGTCGGTCCTCCTACTTCAAATTAGGGGCACTGCGCGTGCAATCTAATGTGCCACCAGATATGAGTGGTGTGTTAAGTAGTTCTATTCTCATCAGTTTAATCCCTGTTACGTCCCCTATCAGAGGACGTGTATATGGCATCGATTTTAGGAACTGGGAGATGGAAAAGATGCTTGGTCGGTCCTCCTACTTCAAATTTGGGGCACTGCGCGTGCAATGTAATGTGCCACCAGATATGAGTGGTGTGTTAAGTAGTTCTATTCTTATTAGTTTAATCCCTGTTACATCCCTATCAGGGGACGTGTATATGGCATCGATTTTAGGAACCGGGAGGTGGAAAAAGATGCTTGGTCGGTCCTCCTACTTCAAATTTGGGGCACTGCGCGTGCAATCTAATGTGCCACCAGATAGGAGTGGTGTGTTAAGTAGTACTATTCCTATCAGTTTAATCCCTGTTATGTGCCTTTTTTTGGTTTGGTTTTTGAAGCCACAGTTCAGCACCAGAGGCCAGAAAAATTAGGCATGTACACATGCCTGAAAAATTAGGTATTGTTGCAGCCACTGCTGTAGCAGCGGCCAGAAAAAATGATGTTTGTTTCCCAGGCAGAAAGTGCCCTAAAACATTGCAGCTTGAACCCTAGCTGGTGGCGGATAAGTCACGCAAGTCATCCGGCATTCAGAGATCAAATACAGCAGCTTGTGGACCATTTTTAGCCCAAGGCAGCTCATCTCATCAGGCCTTTTTTAGTTGAATGTATCGCTTTTTTTGACCTAGGCGACTACTCCTCTCAGTGACAATACCTCCTGCTGCACTGAAGGTCCTTTCTGACAGGACACTTGAAGCGGGGCAGGCCAGAAGTTCTATCGCAAATTGGGATAGCTCAGGCCACAGGTCAAGCCTGCACACCCAGTAGTCAAGGGGTTCATCGCTCCTCAGAGTGTCAATATCTGCAGTTAAGGCGAGGTAGTCTGCTAACTGTCGGTCGAGTCGTTCTCTGAGGGTGGACCCGGAAGGGCTGTGGCGATGAGTAGGACATAAAAACCCCCGCATGTCCTCCATCAACAACACATCTGTAAAGCGTCCTGTCCTTGCCGGCGTGGTGGTGGGAGGAGGAGGATTACTTTCACCTCTTCCCCTGTTAGATTCCCGTTGTGCTGTGACATCACCCTTATACGCTGTGTAAAGCATACTTTTTAATTTATTTTGGAACTGCTGCATCCTTTCCGATTTGCGGTAATTCGGTAACATTTTAGGCACTTTATACTTATACCGGGGGTCTAGTAGCGTGGACACCCAGTACAGGTCGTTCCCCTTTAGCCTTTTTATACGAGGGTCCCTCAACAGGCACGACAGCATGAAAGACCCCATTTGCACACGGTTGGATGCTGAGCTACTCATGTCCCGTTCCTTGTCCTCAGTGATCTCACTGAAGGTATCTTCTTCCCCCCAGCCACGTACAACACCACGGGTACCAGATAGGTGACAATGAGCACCCTGGGATGCCTGTTGTGGTTGGTCTTCCTCCTCCTCCTCAAAGCCACATTCCTCCTCTGACTCCTCTTCCTCACAATCCTCTTTCTGCGTTGCCGCAGGTCCAACAAGCGATGCTGATAAGGCTGTTTCTGGTGGTGAGGGTGACCACAACTCTTCCTCTTCACGCTCATCTATGGCCTGATCCAGCACTCTTCGCAGGGCACGCTCCAGGAAGAAAACAAATGGTATGATGTCGCTGATGGTGCCTTCGGTGCGACTGACTAGGTTTGTCACCTCCTCAAAAGGACGCATGCGCCTACAGGCATTGCGCATGAGCGTCCAGTAACGTGGCAAAAAAATTCCCAGCTCCGCAGAGGCTGTCCTAGCACCTCGGTCATACAAATAGTCGTTAAATGCTTTTTCTTGTTGGATCAGGCGGTCGAACATTAGGAGTGTTGAATTCCAACGTGTCGGGCTGTCGCAAATCAAGCTCCTCACTGGCATGTTGTTTCACCGCTGGATATCTGAAAAGTGTGCCATGGCCGTGTAGGAACGCCTGAAATGGCCACACACCTTCCTGGCCTGCTTCAGGACGTCCTGTAAGCCTGGGTACTTTTGCACAAAGCGTTGTACGATCAGATTACACACATGTGCCATGCACGGCACATGTGTCAACTTGCCCAAATTCAATGCTGCCACCAAATTTCTTCCATTGTCACTAACCACTTTGCCAATCTCCAGTTGGTGCGGAGTCAGCCACTGATCCACCTGTGCGTTCAGGGCAGACAGGAGTGCTGGTCCGGTATGACTCTCTGCTTTCAGGCAAGTCAACCCCAAGACGGTGTGACACTGCCGTATCCAGGATGTGGAATAGTACCTGGGGAGATGGGGGGGTGCCGTTGATGTGGAGCAAGATGCAGCAGCAGAAGAGGACTCAGCCGAGGATGTTATGGAAGAGGATGGAGTAGGAGGAGTAGAGGAGGTGGCAGCAGGCCTGTCTGCAAGTCGTGGTGGTGTCACCAACTCCCATGCAGAGCCACGCATTCCATGCTTGCCAGCCATCAGCAGGTTTACCCAATGCACAGTGTAGGTGATATACCTGCCCTGACCATGCTTTGCAGACCAGGTATCAGTGGTCAGATGGACCCTTGCCCCAACACTGTGTGCCAGACATGCCATTACATCCTTTTGCACAATCGAGTACAGGTTGGGGATTGCCTTTTGTGCAAAGAAATTTCAGCTGGGTACCTTCCACTGCGGTGTCCCAATAGCTACACATTTTTTGAACGCCTCAGACTCCACCAGCTTGTATGGTAAAAGCTGGCGGGCTAAGAGTTCAGTCAAGCCAGCTGTCAGATGCCGGGCAAGGGGGTGACTTTGTGACATTGGCTTCTTACGCTCAAACATGTCCTTGACAGACACCTGACTGTGGGCAGATGAGCAGGAACTGCTCAAGGCGAGACACAGAGTGGCGGATGGTTGAGAGGGGGCAAGGAGGACAGCAGTGGTTGACGTGGCTGAAGATGCTGGACCAGGAGGAGGATGGCGGCTTTGAGTTTGTGTGCTGCTTGTACTCATGTGTTGATCCCATAGGCATTTGTGATGTGCGATCATGTGCCTTCGCAAAGCAGTTGTACCTAGGTGGGTGTTGGACTTCCCACAACTCAGTTTCTTTTGGCACAGGTTGCAAATGGCATCGCTGTTGTCAGAGGCAGACACACACAAAAAATGCCACACTGCTGAGCTCTGCAATGACGGCATTCTGGTGGTGGCAACAGCATACGTTGATTGGCGTGCTGTCTGGCTGACCCCGGGTGCCGATGCATGCTGTCTGACTGTGCCACTAGCTCCTTGCGATGACCTCCCCCTCCTTCCAACTTGTGTCCTCCTCCTCCTCTCTGTCTCCCCATTTGAACTTTCCCCCTCTTCTTCTTCTCTTCTAGTGGGCACCCACGTGACATCCACGGACGCATCGTCATCATCAACCGCTTCACTTGTATCTGACAAGTCAGCAAAGGAAGCAGCAGCGGGTACAACATCATCATCATCACACCGTACATCCATGTGTGTAATGCTGCCTGACTGAGACATATCCCTGTTATCTACATCCTCTGGCAATAATGGTTGCGCATCACTATCACTCATTTCTTCCAACTGATGTGTAAATAACTCCTCTGACAGATCAAGTGAAGCGGCTGTGGTGCTAGTGTTGGTGGTGGCGGCAGGCGGGCGAGTGGTAACTTGAGAGGTGCCCAAAGATAAGCTGGAGGAGGATGGTGCGTCAAGGTTCCGAGCGGAAGCTGTAGAAGATCGGGTGTCCTGTGTTAGCCAGTCAACTATGTCCTCAGAAATGTTCGAGTTTGGGGTATGTGGCCTCTGAACACTGGGCATTATTCTAGGGCCAAAGGGAATCACAGCACCACGAACACGGCGGACCCTGTGGGGTGGCCTGCCTCTGCCTGTCATTTTTTTTTCCGATTAGTGGTACTATGCGTGCAAGCTACTGTGACAACAGATATGAGTGGCACTGTGCACTGGCAGAAGTTGGCAGAGTAGACGCTGTAGGCCTGACACACACGCTTGCAGACAACTAACTGCTATTCAATCTATTACAGTCAAAATTGTATTTTTTTTTTTAAATGTACACTACTGTTACACCAGATATGAGTTGCACTGGGGTGACACTGTGCCCTGGCAGGCAGGCACTGAAACGCACACGTGTGAAGGAAACTGACTGCTATTATTTAACACAGTCAAAAATTATTTTTTTTTTTTTTAAATCTACACTACTGTTACACCACATATGAGTTGCACTGGGGTGACACTGTGCCCTGGCAGGCAGGCACTTAAACGCACACGTGTGAAGGAAACTGACTGCTATTATTTAACACAGTCAAAAAAGTGTTGTTTTTTTTTAAATCTACACTACTGTTACACCACATATGAGTTGCACTGGGGTGACACTGTGCCCTGGCAGGCAGGCACTGAAACGCACACGTGTGAAGGAAACTGACTGCTATTATTTAACACAGTCAAAAAAGTGTTGTTTTTTTAAATCTACACTACTGTTACACCACATATAAGTTGCACTGGGGTGACACTGTGCCCTGGCAGGCAGGCACTTAAACGCACACGTGTGAAGGAAACTGACTGCTATTATTTAACACAGTCAAAAAAGTGTTGTTTTTTTAAAAATCTACACTACTGTTACACCACATATGAGTTGCACTGGGGTGACACTGTGCCCTGGCAGGCAGGCACTTAAACGCACACGTGTGAAGGAAACTGACTGCTATTATTTAACACAGTCAAAAAAGTGTTGTTTTTTTTAAAATCTACACTACTGTTACACCACATATGAGTTGCACTGGGGTGACACTGTGCCCTGGCAGGCAGGCACTTAAACGCACACGTGTGAAGGAAACTGACTGCTATTATTTAACACAGTCAAAAAAGTGTTTTTTTTTTTTAAATCTACACTACTGTTACACCACATATGAGTTGCACTGGGGTGACACTGTGCCCTGGCAGGCAGGCACTTAAGCGCACACGTGTGAAGGAAACTGATTGCTATTATTTAACACAGTCAAAAAAGTGTTGTTTTTTTTAAATCTACACTACTGTTACACCACATATGAGTTGCACTCGGGTGACACTGTGCCCTGGCAGGCAGGCACTGAAATGCACACGTGTGAAGGAAACTGACTGCTATTATTTAACACAGTAAAAAAAGTTTTTTTTTTTTTTAAATCTACACTACTGTTAAACCAGATATAAGTGGTGGCACTGGGAAAGTGGGCACAGTATACGCTGTGAGCCTGACACACACGATGGCAGGCAGGCAACTGCAATTAGATTACACAGGGAAAAAAAAAAGCAGATGTTCTAGCCCTACAAAGGGCTTTTTGTGGTGCTGTCCTTACAGCAGAGATCAGATGAGTCCTTCAGGACTTTAGTGGACATTGAATACACTAGCCTAGCTATAGATTTCCCTATTCAATCAGCAGCAGCTACACTGTCCCTCCTCTCACTAACAATGCAGCTTCTGAATGAATCTAAAATGGATGCTGTCAAGGAGGTAGGAGGGTTTGGGAGGGAGGGTCTGCTGCTGATTGGCTGGAATGTGCCTGCTGACTGTGAGGTACAGGGTCAAAGTATTACTCAATGATGACGAATAGGGGGCGGATCGAACATCGCATATGTTCGCCCGCCACGGAGAACGCGAACATGCTATGTTCACCGGGAACTATTCGCCGGCGAACTATTCGCGACATCACTAGCAAGAAACTTTTCTGACACTATGAAGACAACTGATAAAGAACAAACAGTACATTCTACCTGCAGTTATATGGAAAGGTTTCAAGTGACCAAAGAAACCCAAGAAGAGAGCAACAAACACAACACTGAGTATGGGCAGCACAGAGACCTTACACCTGTGATGGTGGAGTGATGCTCAGCTACACTGCTGTGGAGACTTGCAAGGAAGCCAGCCAGAAACCTTCTATGTGTTTTCTGCAAGACTTCATGAAAGAGTCAAGACCTGAGGCTTCAGAGGCAAACAACTTCAGTGTCACTGGGTCAACCAGCCAACAGTGAATACAAAACTATCATCCCAAAGACTCTGGGTTGATAGAAAGGTGCAAAGAGTTTTTAAATGAGCAAATTTGAGTACTATCTCTAATAGCAACATTTTGGGGGTTTAATAAACACCTGTTAGGACAGAGTCCCCCAAATGAGATAAACCCTAACCCCTTGACTGTGACTGTATTGTGGTGGTTTACAGATTTATTATTAGTCAACTACAACATTGAAAAATTGTTGACACATAAAGGTTTAAACCCAACAATTTAGATTTTGTGAGAGTGCCCATTACCCAGGGGGTTGGTAAGTTTTAGTGATATGTAATAGAGGTAACACACTACCAGTAGGTTTGACATATCCAGTGATTAAACATCATATACTAAACATAAATAAGAGGAGATGCTTACCCTGTTTTTTCATCCCTTCCTACAGATTGGTGGCGATCAGAAGATTCCCTGATATTCTATCTTTGGATATTGAAATCTATGAAAACACCTCACTGCAGATGGCACAGTGGATATCTAACCAGAGACGTATTTGCTTGATACCTGTAACAAGCCACCAATGTGGGAGATTTGTACATATTGAAAATGATTTTCTTTAAATGTTTCATGTGTGTCAATGTATTCTTTATGTTTCTTTTTCATAGTTTTCTATTTTCTTTTCTACAATTTTACATTGAGTTTAAACAATAAGAACATGTAGTTAGTTTGTGAAGGTACTAGTCATTGTCATGAGACCTATGAAGTTTGAAAAGGTAGACGTTGCATTTGTTAAATTAATCAAGAGGTGGATTATAATGGTTTTGAATGATTAAATATGATTCATATTACAGATAAGCAACGTCCATGCTTATAGTGTCTTATGTGACTTATAAATGTGTGTAGTGGGATTACCCCCCCCCCCCTTTGAAGTATGTGTGAGAGGGGGGTTGGAGCTGGTTTTGTTTACCTGAAGGTGTAGTTTGGACACAAACAACTGTGCTGGGGGAGGGAGGGAGGAAGCAAGGAGTTAGACACAGCACATGGATTGGAGTCTCCATTTTGGGGAGGACACAGAAAGTCGTGCAGACTTGGTGCTCTGTGTTTGGAACTAAAGAACTCTTTTTTACTGGACTGAACAAACACCAGAAACTGTTCTATAAGTTGTGCAGACAAGAAGTTCCCTGGACAAAAGTATTCCTGAGTATTGCTGAACCTGAATGCACTGGTCTATTGAAACCTGAAGCCATTATCTCAGTGTAACATACGGCTAGATTTAGAGTTCTACGGCCAAAGGGGTGCATTAGCTATGCATGCTTTTTTTCCCCCGCATCTTTTAAATACCGCTGGTATTTAGAGTTCACAGAAGGGCTGCGTTAGGCTCCAAAAAGGGAGCGTACAGGCATATTTACCGCCACTGCAACTCTCAATACCAGCGGTGCTTACGGAAGCGGCCAGCTTCAAAAACATGCTCGTGCACGATTCACCCATGGAAACAATGGGGCCGTTTGAGCTGAAAAAAAACCTAACACCTGCAAAAAAGCAGCGTTCAGCTCCTAACGCAGTCCCATTGTTTCCTATGGGGAAACACTTCCTAAGTCTGCACCTAACACCCTAACATGTACCTGAGTCTAAACACCCCTAACCTTACACTTATTAACCCCTAATCTGCCGGCCCCGCTATCGCTGACCCCTGCAAATTATTTTTAACCCCTAATCTGCCACTCCGTACACCGCCACAACCTACATTATAGCTATGTACCCCTAATCTGCTGCCCCTAACACCGCCGACCCCTATATTATATTTATTACCCCCTAATCTGCCCACCCCAATGTCGCCGCTACCTACCTACACTTTTTAACCCCTAATCTGCCGACTGGACCTCGCCGCTACTATAATAAAGTTATTAACCCCTAATCCGCCTCACTCCCGACTCAAAAACCCTTTAATAAATGGTATTAACCCCTAATCTGCCCACCCTAACATCACCGACACCTAACTTCAAGTATTAACCCCTAATCTGCCGACCGGACCTCACAGCTACTCTAATAAATGTATTAACCCCTAAAGCTAAGTCTAACCCTAACACCCCCCTAAGTTAAATATAATTTTTATCTAACGAAATAAATTATTTCTTATTAAATAAATTATTCCTATTTAAAGCTAAATACTTACCTGTAAAATAAACCCTAATATAGCTACAATATAAATTATAATTATATTGTAGCTATTTTAGGATTAATATTTATTTTACAGGCAACTTTGTATTTATTTTAACCAGGTACAATAGCTATTAAATAGTTAATAACTATTTAATAGCTACCTAGTTAACAAAATTACCTGTAAAATAAATCCTAACCTAAGTTACAATTAAACCTAACACTACACTATCAATAAATGAATTACATACAAATACCTACAAATAAATACAATTAAATAAACTAACTAAAGTACAAAAAATAAAAAAAGAACTAAGTTACAAAAAATTAAAAAATAATTTAAAAACATTAGAAAAAGATTACAACCATTTTAAGCTAATTACACCTACTCTAAGCCCCCTAATAAAATAACAAAGCCCCCCAAAATAAAAAAATGCCCTACCCTATTCTAAAATAAAAATTGAAAAGCTCTTTTACCTTACCAGCCCTTAAAAGGGCCTTTTGAGGGGCATGCCCCAAAGAATTCTGCTCTTTTGCCTGTAAAAAAACCATACAATACCCCCCCCCAACATTACAACCCACCACCCACATACCCCTAATCTAACCCAAACCCCCCTTAAATAATCCTAACACTAAGCCCCTGAAGATCTTCCTACCTTATCTTCATCACGCCGGGTATCACCGATCCGTCCAGAAGAGGCTCCGAAGTCTTCATCCGATCCGGGGCTGAAGAGGTCCATCATCCGGCTGAAGTCTTGATCCAAGCGGGGGCTGAAGAGATCCATCATCCGGCTGAAGTCTTGATCCAAGCGGGGGCTGAAGAGGTCCATCATCCGGCTGAAGTCTTCTATCAAGCGGCATCCTCAATCTTCTTTCTTCCGGATCCATCTTCATCCTTCCAACGCGGAACATCCATCCTGGCCGACGACTTCCCGATGAATGATGGTTCCTTTAACGGGCGTCATCCAAGATGGCGTCCCTCGAATTCCAATTGGCTGATAGGATTCTATCAGCCAATCGGAATTAAGGTAGGAAAATTCTGATTGGCTGATGGAATCAGCCAATCAGATTCAAGTTCAATCCGATTGGCTGATCCAATCAGCCAATCAGATTGAGCTCGCATTCTATTGGCTGATTGGAACAGCCAATAGAATGCAAGCTCAATCTGATTGGCTGATTGGATCAACCAATCGGATTGAACTTGAATCTGATTGGCTGATTCCATCAGCCAATCAGAATTTTCCTACCTTAATTCCGATTGGCTGATAGAATCCTATCAGCCAATCGGAATTCGAGGGACGCCATCTTGGATGACGTCCCTTAAAGGAACCGTCATTCGTCAGGAAGTCGTCGGCCAGGATGGATGTTCCGCGTCGGCCGGATGAAGATGGATCCGGAAGAAAGAAGATTGAAGATGCCGCTTGATAGAAGACTTCAGCCGGATGATGGACCTCTTCAGCCCCCGCTTGGATCAAGACTTCAGCCGGATGATGGATCTCTTCAGCCCCCGCTTGGATCAAGACTTCAGCCGGATGATGGACCTCTTCAGCCCCGGATCGGATGAAGACTTCGGAGCCTCTTCTGGACGGATCGGTGATACCCGGCGTGGTGAAGATAAGGTAGGAAGATCTTCAGGGGCTTAGTGTTAGGATTATTTAAGGGGGGTTTGGGTTAGATTAGGGGTATGTGGGTGGTGGGTTGTAATGTTGGGGGGGGTATTGTATGTTTTTTTTACAGGCAAAAGAGCAGAATTCTTTGGGGCATGCCCCGCAAAAGGCCCTTTTAAGGGCTGGTAAGGTAAAAGAGCTTTTCAATTTTTATTTTAGAATAGGGTAGGGTATTTTTTTATTTTGGGGGGCTTTGTTATTTTATTAGGGGGCTTAGAGTACGTGTAATTAGCTTAAAATTGTTGTAATATTTTTATAATGTTTGTAAATTATTTTTATTTTTTTTGTAACTTAGTTCTTTTTTTATTTTTGGTACTTTAGTTAGTTTATTTAATTGTATTTATTTGTAGCTATTTGTATGTATTTATTTGTAGCTATTTGTATGTAATTCATTTATTGATAGTGTAGTGTTAGGTTTAATTGTAACTTAGGTTAGGATTTATTTTACAGGTAATTTTGTAATTATTTTAAGTAGGTAGCTATTAAATAGTTATTAACTATTTAATAGCTATTGTACCTGGTTAAAATAAATACAAAGTTGCCTGTAAAATAAATATTAATCCTAAAATAGCTACAATATATTATAATTTATATTGTAGCTATATTAGGGTTTATTTTACAGGTAAGTATTTAGCTTTAAATAGGAATAATTTATTTAATAAGAAATAATTTATTTTGTTAGATAAAAATTATATTTAATTTAGGGGGGTGTTAGTGTTAGGGTTAGACTTAGCTTTAGGGGTTAATAAATTTATTAGAGTAGCGGCGAGGTCCAGTCGGCAGATTAGGGGTTAATACTTGAAGTTAGGTGTCGGTGATGTTAGGGAGGGCAGATTAGGGGCTAATAAATATAATATAGGGGTCGGCGGTGTTAGGGGCAGCAGATTAGGGGTACATTGGGATAATGTAGGTTGCGGCGGTGTGCGGTCGGCAGATTAGGGGTTAAAAAAATTATTAGAGTGGCGGCGATGTGGGGGGGGGCCTCGGTTTAGGGGTACATAGGTAGTTTATGGGTGTTAGTGTACTTTAGAGCACAGTAGTTAAGAGCTTTATGAACCGGCGTTAGCCCAGAAAGCTCTTAACTCCTGGCTTTTCTCTGCGGCTGGAGTCTTGTCGTTAGATTTCTAACGCTCACTTCAGCAAAGACTCTAAATACCAGCGTTAGAAAGATCCCATTGAAAAGATTGGATACATAAATGGCGTAGGGGGATCTGCGATATGGAAAAGTCGTGGCTGCAAAGTGAGCGTTAGACCCTTTCCTGACTGACTCTAAATACCAGCGGGCGGCCAAAACCAGCGTTAGGACCCCTTAACGCTGGTTTGGACGGCTAACGCAGAACTCTAAATCTAGGCGATTGTTTCTAAAATTCTTGTAATTAAACTTTTTGGTATATTGCTAACATTGCTAGAGATTTAGATAAAATATATCATTCTATATTACAATTGTGTGTGTTTGTATTTCTTTCCATATAATCAATTGTAGAACCAAATATAATATATATCATTTGTATATAAAGATACCAGATATATATAAACAAATATAAATTGAATGTTGTAAGGTTTCTCTGATTACCTTAAATATAAGAAACAAGCCATAGTCACAACAATATGATTGAGGATATTCAAGAAGGAAACAATAGATTTATTGATCTTTCTAACATTAAAGAGGTATTCTGTAACTACTACCAAAAGGTATACGCATCCCAAGAGATCGATTTAGTTAATAAGGATATTTTTTTGGAATAAAATTGCTACTCCAAAAGTTTCTTTCAATTATCTAGAGAGATTAAATTCTCCTATCACGTTGGATGAAGTGTTTGAAGCCATAAAGGCCGCTAAATCAAAAAGCTCATGGGCCAGACCAATTGCCCTCAGAATTTTATAAAATTCTTAAATTAGAAGTGGCCAATACTCTGACTAATCTATTCAATGAATATTTCATTAAAAAGCAGGTAATATCGGACTTCTTCTCAGCATCCATCATTACTTTAATTCTGAAAAAGGTAAGAACACTTTGGATCCTGGATCCTATAGACCTATCTCACTTTTAAATGTAGATTACATATTACTTACTTCTATAACTGCTAATAGAATTAAATCATGTTTAGATGTAGTTTTACACAATGATCAAACAGGCTTTATGTCTGGAAGATCACCAACTAAAAATATACGCAGAACCCTTCTACTATTGGAACATTTGTAGAACAGGGTACAAAGGAATAAATTAATTAAACAAGATTTTGCTATAGTGACGGTGGATGCTGAGAAGGCGTTCGATTCAATAGTATGGGATCACTTATATACTGCTCTGTCTAATTTTGTTTTTTTCTGGAAATATACTCTTCTTTATTAAATCTATTTATAATCATCCTATATCTTCCATTATTTTATTAAATCTATTTATAATCACCCTATATCTTCCATTCTCATTAATGGTAGCTCTACTTATTTTTTCAAATTAAACAAAGGAAACCGATAGGGTTGCCCTCTCTCTCCTCTTTTAATTTAATATTACAATAGAGCCCCTTGCTATTCTTCTTAAACAGGAATTACAAGGTATTGCTTTTGGAGATCATAATACAGTTCTGTCTGTCTGTGCAGATGACCTGCTCTTATATTTTAAGAATATAAAGTCTTTGGATCTTTTTAGTTCTTTTTCCGGATATAAAGTTAACAGAGATAAAACAGAAGTACTATGGATTCATAGGGGTAAAGAGAGCTATATCCAACATCCATTTAAAGAAGTAGAGTATTTGAAATATTAAGGAATTTATTTACATAAAGACCCTAATAAATGGTATAGAATGAACTATACACCTTTTTTTCTGAGGCATTCTCTAAATTACAAAGATGGAGTTTGTGCCCTATCTCTCTTTCTGCAAAATAATGATGATAAAGTCTATTCTCTTTCATCAATTACTATACTACATGAATACATTTACCATTATTTATCTTAACTAAATATATTAATCGTTTCAATAAAGATTGTTCTAAGTTTATCTGGAATGAGAAGAGACATATGTTATCTACAATAAAACTCTCTCAGAACTTGAAGGTTTTTCCTTTCCAGAAATTAAATCCTATAATCTGACAATTTTAGCTAGGTTTGCAGTTGACTGGTTAACAACAAAGAACTATCTGACCAATACTTTCTTAGAAGAAATGTTAATTTATCCTTTTTCCCTCCAGGCTATTCTACATTGTTCCTCTGTTCAGGTTCCAGACAATATTAAAACATTTTGGGGAATGTACAATGAAGTTAAGGCATGGCAAAGAATATGCCAGATACTTGGCATTAACTTTTCTATTTCTAAATTTCTAACTACGAGAGGTAACTCAGACTTCTTACTTGGGGTGAATTCAGAGATATTCAAGATATGGGCACAGAAAGGTCTGACTTATGTAACACGACTATTAGATGAAGCATATAACATAAGGACTTTAGATAGTATATCCAAAGAATTTGTATTACCCAACAAGAACTTTTATGCATATCTCCAATTACGTCATTTTATTAATGGGAAAATTCACAATACAATAACTGAGGTTAATTTTGCTCAAGTTGGGGACTTTATTAATGTATACAGGGCAGGTATTCAATCAAAATCACTATTTTACAAAATTTTATTGGCCAAATATATTTAGATAGTATTCTTGCTAATTGGGTAAGGCAATTCGAGGATCTGGATTTGGATAAAGTTAAAGCAAGTATTAAGTGGTGTAGAGAGGCGCTCCTCTCTTCCGCCTGGAAAGAATCTCATATCAAAATACTCAATTTATATCACGCCATCCAGACTAGCTAAATGGTCCACTCTAAGCTCTGTCAATGGTTCTAAATGTAATCTCCCCAATGCTGACATTTTACACTACCTGGGGTTTTGTTCAAAAATCAGTTTTGGTTCAAAATTAATTTTTGGCTTAACAAAATAGTGGGGAATGTTTTACTTCCAAAGCATTTTTTTTTTTTTTATCTGGGGCGGCAGATTTGACTAATCTTAATTTAATTAATATTGCCATTTTCAACGGTCGAAATCTGATTCTGAAAAACTGAGTAAGACAGCAACAGGAGCATTTATTAATGCCTTCAATTCCCAGATCATATTTGAACAATATAATATTTCCTTATGGCACAATAAGCAAATAGTCTGCTTTTTTGATAAATGGCTTAAAATTATCCAGACGTATCATCTCAATACACAATATATGCTCACTTCACAATTCCATAGAACCCCTTATTTTGAAGTTTTTGCTAAATAATATTTTCCTGTCAACAAGGCACTGTACTTGATTTGTTTTAATTGAGGGAAGGAATGCCGGAATAAAGTGAAATATTTCTTCCCCCTTTTTTTCTCTCCTCCTTGTTTCTATATCTAGGGTATTGAACTAATGAAAGTATCTTGTGACAAAATATTTTTCTGTTTAGTTGTTTGTATTTTATGGTACCCATATTATTTCTACTATATAGCTGACTATAAACAGATGAATGTAAATCTGTTCAATCCCCACAAGCGCTGGACAACTAATGTTGATTGATATCATGTGTTATTTACTCCAATGGACATTGTTTGTTTTTCTTTTCTTTCTGTGTTCATTTATTTTATTTTTTTATTTATAAAAATCCCAACATGGTGTTCATACTCTATTGACTGAAACTAAACGGAAGCCATGTAAAAGTATAATAAGTACCGTATCAGTATAGACTATATATTTACGCCACTTACATGATTGTGTTTACTTATTGTACAATTATCTATCTACTGTATTCTATGATATTGTCCACTGCGTGGTGCAATGCTCTGTGATTTATATAACAGAACCCATTGTTGGCTAATAAAATTATATATATAAAAAAACCTTCACTAGCACAGAGAGCAGCACAGTGTGTATTAACCCTTCACTAGCACAGAGAGCAGCACAGTGTGTATTAACCCTTCACTAGCACAGAGAGCAGCACAGTGTATATTAACCCTTCACTAGCACAGAGAGCAGCACAGTATGTATTAACCCTTCACTAGCACAGAGAGCAGCACAGTGTGTATTAACCCTTCACTAGCACAGAGAGCTGCACAGTGTATATTAACCCTTCACTAGCACAGAGAGCTGCACAGTGTGTATTAACCCTTCACTAGCACAGAGAGCAGCACAGTGTGTATTAACCCTTTACTAGCACAGAGAGCAGCACAGTATATATTAACCCTTCACTAGCACAGAGAGCTGCACAGTGTGTATTAACCCTTCACTAGCACAGAGAGCTGCACAGTGTGTATTAACCCTTCACTAGCACAGAGAGCAGCACAGTGTGTATTAACCCTTCACTAGCACAGAGAGCTGCACAGTGTGTATTAACCCTTCACTAGCACAGAGAGCAGCACAATGTGTATTAACCCTTCACTAGCACAGAGAGCAGCACAGTGTGTATTAACCCTTTACTAGCACAGAGAGCAGCACAGTATATATTAACCCTTCACTAGCACAGAGAGCTGCACAGTGTGTATTAACCCTTCACTAGCACAGAGAGCTGCACAGTGTGTATTAACCCTTCACTAGCACAGAGAGCAGCACAGTGTGTATTAACCCTTCACTAGCACAGAGAGCTGCACAGTGTGTATTAACCCTTCACTAGCACAGAGAGCAGCACAATGTGTATTAACCCTTCACTAGCACAGAGAGCAGCACAGTGTGTATTAACCCTTTACTAGCACAGAGAGCAGCACAGTGTATATTAACCCTTCACTAGCACAGAGAGCTGCACAGTGTGTATTAACCCTTCACTAGCACAGAGAGCTGCACAGTGTGTATTAACCCTTCACTAGCACAGAGAGCAGCACAGTGTGTATTAACCCTTCACTAGCACAGAGAGCTGCACAGTGTGTATTAACCCTTCACTAGCACAGAGAGCGGTACAGTGTGTGTTAACCCTTCACTAGCACAGAGAGCAGTACAGTGAGTATTAAACAAAAAGATCCCTAATAACCTTTAGGGAAGGAGGGAAAAGGGGAAGGTAGTTCACCCTAGTGACCTCCAAACACAGTCCTATGTGTAGAAAGGAGGTAGTGCCTAATGCCACAGCATAATGTTTAAAAAGAGGAAGAGAGGGGAATCAGAAGTATTTTAGGGCACACTTACAGGATGGGTCACCCTAGTGACCTCCAAACACAATCCTATGTGTAGAAAGGAGGTAGTGCCTAATGCCACAGCATAATGTTTAAAAAGAGGAAGAGAGGGGGAACAGAAGCATTTTATTAACAATAATTAAGTATACTTTACTAAGCTAGGTGTTGGCCTTAACTGGCAATAGGTTTTTAGTTTATTTAACTGGTTGTAACGATATATGGTCTCTCCCCTTAGGGGACTCTGTGTCTCTAACTGTTAAAATATATGATATGGGTGACCAAGGGTTATAGACCCAGTGTTAACCCTTTCATTTTTTCCTTTGCCACAAGAGATATATTATAGACATTCATCGGTTAAATCTCTTAAGGCTTCGTTAACCTGTGCTTTCAACATCTATATTTTTCAACGGTTTTAATAGACTTGACAGATTGTGCTATTTCAGGTTTTCCTGACTGGGAGAGATTGCAGTGCTACTTTCTTGTTTTTTATTTTTAATCGTATGTAATGAATTGTTCAGATTAGTTTAATGGTGGCATGGTCCACAAACCTTATTTTAAATATTATTAATAAATGTTATGTTTTATCTCATTAAAATCATATTCTTTTTTACCATACTCTACCCCACTATACTATTGGTAATCCATCCTGTAAGTGTGCCCTAAAATGCTTCTGTTCCCCCTCTCTTCCTCTTTACAAACAGTGTGTATAGTATTAACCCTTCACTAGCACAGAGAGCTGCACAGTGTGTATTAACCCTTCACTAGCACAGCGAGCAGCACAGTGTGTATTAACCCCTTCACTAGCACAGAGAGCAGCACAGTGTGTATTAACCCTTCACTAGCACAGCGAGCAGCACAGTGTGTATTAACCCCTTCACTAGCACAGAGAACAGCACAGTGTGTATTAACCCTTCACTAGCACAGAGAGCAGCACAGTGTGTATTAACCCTTCACTAGTACAGAGAGCTGCACAGTGTGTATTAACCCTTCACTAGCACAGAGAGCTGCACAGTGTGTATTAACCCTTCACTAGCACTGAGAGCAGCACAGTGTGTATTAACCCCTTCACTAGCACAGAGAGCAGCACAGTGTGTATTAACCCCTTCACTAGTACAGAGAGCTGCACAGTGTGTATTAACCCTTCACTAGCACAGAGAGCAGCACAGTGTGTATTAACCCTTCACTAGCACAGAGAGCTGCACAGTGTGTATTAACCCTTCACTAGCACAGAGAGCTGCAGTGTGTATTAACCCTTCACTAGCACAGAGAGCAGCACAGTGTGTATTAACCCTTCACTAGCACAGAGCGCTGCACAGTGTGTATTAACCATTCACTAGCACAGAGAGCTGCACAGTGTGTATTAACCCTTCACTAGCACAGAGAGCAGCACAGTGTGTATTAACCCTTCACTAGCACAGAGAGCAGCACAGTGTGTATTAACCCTTCACTAGCACAGAGAGCAGCACAGTGTGTATTAACCCTTCACTAGCACAGAAAGCAGCACAGTGTGTATTAACCCTTCACTAGCACAGAGAGCAGCACAGTGTGTATTAACCCTTCACTAGCACAGAGAGCAGCACAGTGTGTATTAACCCTTCACTAGCACAGAGAGCAGCACAGTGTGTATTAACCCTTCACTAACACAGAGAGCAGCACAGTGTGTATTAACCATTCACTAGCACAGAGAGCTGCACAGTGTGTATTAACCCTTCACTAGCACAGAGAGCAGCACAGTGTGTATTAACCATTCACTAGCACAGAGAGCAGCACAGTGTGTATTAACCCTTCACTAACACAGAGAGCAGCACAGTGTGTATTAACCATTCACTAGCACAGAGAGCAGCACAGTGTGTATTAACCCTTCACTAGCACAGAGAGCAGCACAGTGTGTATTAACCCTTCACTGGCACAGAGAGCAGCACAGTGTGTATTAACCCTTCACTAGCACAGAGAGCAGCACATTGTGTATTAACCCTTCACTAGCACAGAGAGCATCACAGTGTGTATTAACCATTCACTGGCACAGAGAGCAGCACAGTGTGTATTAACCCTTCACTAGCACAGCGAGCAGCACAGTGTGTATTAACCCTTCACTAGCACAGAGAGCAGCACAGTGTGTATTAACCCTTCACTAGCACAGAGAGCAGCACAGTGTGTATTAACCCTTCACTAGCACAGAGAGCAGCACAGTATGTGTATTAACCCTTCACTAGCACAGAGAGCAGTAGTGTGTATTAACCCTTCACTAGCACAGAGAGCAGCACAGTGTGTATTAACCCTTCACTAGCACAGATAGCAGTACAGTGTGTATTAACCCTTCACTAGCACAGAGAGCTGCACAGTGTGTATTAACCCTTCACTAGCACAGAGAGCAGCACAGTGTGTATTAACCCTTCACTAGCACAGAGAGCTGCACAGTGTGTATTAACCCTTTACTAGTACAGAGAGCTGCACAGTGTGTATTAACCCTTCACTAGCACAGAGAGCAGTACAGTGTGTATTAACCCTTCACTAGCACAGCGAGCAGCACAGTGTGTATTAACCCTTCACTAGCACAGATAGCAGTACAGTGTGTATTAACCCTTCACTAGCACAGCGAGCAGCACAGTGTGTATTAACCCTTCACTAGAACAGAGAGCAGCACAGTGTGTATTAACCCTTCACTAGCACAGAGAGCAGCACAGTGTGTATTAACCCTTTACTAGCACAGAGAGCAGCACAGTGTGTATTAACCCTTCACTAGAACAGAGAGCAGCACAGTGTGTATTAACCCTTCACTAGCACAGAGAGCAGCACAGTATGTATTAACCCTTTACTAGCACAGAGAGCAGCACAGTGTGTATTAACCCTTTACTAGCACAGAGAGCAGCACAGTGTGTATTAACCCTTTACTAGCACAGAGAGCAGCACAGTGTGTATTAACTCTTCACTAGAACAGAGAGCAACACAGTGTGTATTAACCCTTCACTAGCACAGAGAGCAGCACAGTGTGTATTAAATTGTATAGTAAGAAAGGAGAGAATGTTGTAAAATCACAATAGATCCCCAACAGAATAATAATGTGTGTCAACACAGGAGACAATAAATCCTGTGTCAAGAGAAGCAATCCCTTAGCTAATAGTGAAACTGGGGGGTGCTCAATATCCTTAAGTAAATAATCACAAAAGTTTGAAGAAAACATGGATATAATCAGAGCACACAATACCTACTAAATTATGAAGATACAGTATGTAAGTTAAATGGCTGAGTTCGAGCCAATGGATAATAAAACATAACTTTTAATATTAAATGGTAAAATAAAGGTAGTGAAAAACAGTCACTCTCACACAGTGCATTCTAAAATCAATTAAAAATAGTAAGTGATGAATGCTGTTATGCCCAGGTATATACCATGTAATGTGTGTTAAATGGGTATGTCTGGCAGGGAAGCACCCAAATATGCTCACGGATTGCACTGAAAATCTAATCTACAAAGAGGATTGACCTCACACAAAATTATCTCTAACTAGTGCAATGCTGGAGCGGTGCCAAAACCTGTCAGAGTCCCAAACAGTAGGTCTAATAACATGAGAATATATAAATCAGTAAATCATGTTCCCATTAATATTAATACACAAGTGTATAATTAAGCCCACATAGGGCAGATAACTAACATATGCGTTAGGCTAATAAGTGACTCATATACGTATATATCGTTCAATGTACAAATTATGGTTAACACATATAAGGCAAGATGTGGAGCATTCACAGAGAGCGCATGATGCACATTTCGCCAAGCAAATGGCTTTGTCAAAGGCTAACCCGACTCGCGCCATCCTTAATGCTTAAATACTAAATTGTGCCAATCAGGGGTGAGAATCCACACACACCCCCATGACGGTAGCCAATTCCTAATGATCTACCCTATTGGGCAGTCGTCTGTCACGTGACTTTGAGGAATGACGTGTATAGAGAGGCGTGATCATACACGCTCCTAGCTATACTAGTAAACAACTTGTTCTTATTCTTAGACAAGACTGTCATTCAAAATTTGCAGCGTACACATTTACTTCTTTACCAATAAAAATAGGGGAATGATGTTTCCATACTATTTAGAAAAATTGGAGTAAATACGTTTATAATAAGCGGAGGGGGAGTCTTTGCCGGAGCTAGTGTACACGTATAGCGTACAGAAGAGAATATAAGCGCAACTTTGTTTTTTGGATGTATTTGCAATCCAAAGATGTTTACGTGTATTGAAGTCTCGCTAATGTAAATGTTATATACACTAAAAACACCAACAGAGTTGTACCACTGTGGAAACGATGTTATTAATATCAAGCTCTTAATGTATAGGGTTAGTGAGCACGATTAGATGTTTTAACATAAATGGACTAATAGCTTGAAAAACTCGATATAAAGTATTACATATTGTCATTTCCCACATACCCACGTGTTACGTAATCCATAAAAGAGTCACTTTTATTTATTAATCATATCGTACTTATATGTCCAAATTCTGTCATGCCAGGTTTCATAGTTGGAAATAGAAGCCATAGGCTTATTAATTTGTCTTACATCCTAATGATTACGATTTTTAAGTTTTGATACATAGTGATTTCTATTACCCATTAGAGATGGGATTGTGTAACCCATTTATGAGTAAGCGGTAGTATCTATATAGGTGAGAATGTGATACTTTCAAGTCTTAATTCTCGTATATTTATTTTGGTGGACATGTATGTTTTTTGTTGTATTTGCTTTTTGTCATTGAACACTGAGTGGTCTTTAGGCACAAATAGATCCATTATATTTAAGTATCACACATAAAGTAGATATAGGTATTTACCTTATTTCAAGACAGATGAGAATGAACAATCTCTTTATTTTTGCATTGTTTATTGGAATGAAAGTTTTTTTCTTTACTTTTACTTATATTAAGCATGTCAAAAACTGACATAATGTGCTTAGGACAGAATATGTTTGGTTGTTTGCTAATTTATTAAACCTAGGTATATTAGTCTTATAGGAAAGAATTGTAACCATCCTGTTTGTTAAGACCCAGAGGTGCTAAGGTATTCAGCCAGAATATCCAACAACATTACGCTTGTAGCAGCATATTTTCCACATTTCCTGCTCTAATTCCAGGTTTTATAACCTGTAACACTGAGATCTTATCATCAGTTAAACTATTTATAAACACAGCATCACTTGTAATCTAGTGCATAATATTGTACAGCTATAGATCACTCTATATAGATATAAATATAATATCATCAGTTAAACTATTTATAAACACACAGCACCACTTGTAATCTAGTGCATAATATTGTACACCTATAGGTCACTCTATATAGATATAAATATAATATCATCAGTTAAACTATTTATACACACAGCACCACTTGTAATCTAGTGCATAATATTGTACAGCTATAGGTCACTCTATATAGATATAAATATAATATCATCAGTTAAACTATTTATACACACAGCACCACTTGTAATCTAGTGCATAATATTGTACAGCTATAGGTCACTCTATATAGATATAAATATAATATCATCAGTTAAACTATTTTATACACACAGCACCACTTGTAATCTAGTGCATAATATTGTACAGCTATAGGTCACTCTATATAGATATAAATATAATATCATCAGTTAAACTATTTTATACACACAGCACCACTTGTAATCTAGTGTATACTATTGTACAGCTATAGGTCACTATATATAGATATAAATATAATATCATCAGTTAAACTATTTATATAAACACAGCACCACTTGTAATCTAGTGCATAATATTGTACAGCTATAGGTCACTCTATATAGATATAAATATAATATCATTAGTTAAACTATTTTATACACACAGCACCACTTGTAATCTAGTGCATAATATTGTACAGCTATAGGTCACTCTGTATAGATATAATATAATATCATCAGGTAAACTATTTTATAAACACAGCACCACTTGTAATCTAGTGCATAATATTGTACACCTATAGGTCACTATATAGATATAAATATAATATCATCAGTTAAACTATTTATACACACAGCACCACTTGTAATCTAGTGCATAATATTGTACAGCTATAGGTCACTCTATATAGATATAAATATAATATCATCAGTTAAACTATTTTATAAACACAGCACCACTTGTAATCTAGTGCATAATATTGTACAGCTATAGGTCACTCTATATAGATATAAATATAATATCATCAGTTAAACTATTTTATACACACAGCACCACTTGTAATCTAGTGCATAATATTGTACACCTATAGGTCACTCTATGTAGATATAAATATAATATCATCAGTTAAACTATTTATACACACAGCACCACTTGTAATCTAGTGCATAATATTGTACAGCTATAGGTCAATCTATATAGATATAAATATAATATCATCAGTTAAACTATTTATACACACAGCACCACTTGTAATCTAGTGCATAATATTGTACAGCTATAGGTCACTCTATATAGATATAAATATAATATCATCAGTTAAACTATTTATACACATAGCACCACTTGTAATCTAGTGCATAATATTGTACAGCTATAGGTCACTATATAGATATAAATATAATATCATCAGTTAAACTATTTATAAAAACAGCACCACTTGTAATCTAGTGCATAATATTGTACAGCTATAGGTCACTCTATATAGATATAAATATAATATCATCAGTTAAACCATTTTATAAACACAGCACCACTTGTAATCTAGTGCATAATATTGTACAGCTATAGGTCACTATATAGATATAAATATAATATCATCAGTTAAACTATTTATAAACACAGCACCACTTGTAATCTAGTGCATAATATTGTACAGCTATAGGTCACTATATAGATATAAATATAATATCATCAGTTAAACTATTTTATAAACACAGCACCACTTGTAATCTAGTGCATAATATTGTACACCTATAGGTCACTCTATATAGATATAAATATAATATCATCA
This sequence comes from Bombina bombina, assembly GCF_027579735.1. Taxonomy (NCBI): domain Eukaryota; kingdom Metazoa; phylum Chordata; class Amphibia; order Anura; family Bombinatoridae; genus Bombina; species Bombina bombina. The sequence continues at coordinate 110,967,064 of NC_069503.1, forward strand.
GTTAAACTTTTTATATACACAGCACCACTTGTAATCTAGTGCATAATATTGTACAGCTATAGGTCACTCTATATAGATATAAATATAATATCATCAGTTAAACTATTTATATAAACACAGCACCATTTGTAATCTAGTGTATAATATTGTACACCTATAGGTCACTCTATATAGATATAAATATAATATCATCAGTTAAACTATTTATACACACAGCACCACTTGTAATCTAGTGCATAATATTGTACACCTATAGGTCACTCTATATAGATATAACTATAATATCATCAGTTAAACTATTTATACACACAGCACCACTTGTAATCTAGTGCATAATATTGTACAGCTACAGGTCACTATATATAGATATAAATATAATATTATCAGTTAAACTATTTATAAACACAGCACCACTTGTAATCTAGTGCATAATATTGTACACCTATAGGTCACTCTATATATATATAAATATAATATCATCAGTTAAACTATTTATACACACAGCACCACTTGTAATCTAGTGCATAATATTGTACAGCTATAGGTCACTCTATATAGATATAAATATAATATCATCAGTTAAACTATTTTATACACACAGCACCACTTGTAATCTAGTGCATAATATTGTACAGCTATAGGTCACTCTATATAGATATAAATATAATATCATCAGTTAAACTATTTATACACACAGCACCACTTGTAATCTAGTGCATAATATTGTACACCTATAGGTCACTCTATATAGATATAAATATAATATCATCAGTTAAACTATTTTATACACACAGCACCACTTGTAATCTAGTGCATAATATTGTACAGCTATAGGTCACTCTATATAGATATAACTATAATATCATCAGTTAAACTATTTAAACACACAGCACCACTTGTAATCTAGTGCATAATATTGTACAGCTACAGGTCACTATATATAGATATAAATATAATATCATCAGTTAAACTATTTATAAACACAGCACCACTTGTAATCTAGTGCATAATATTGTACACCTATAGGTCACTCTATATAGATATAAATATAATATCATCCGTTAAACTATTTTATACACACAGCACCACTTGTAATCGAGTGCATAATATTGTACACCTATAGGTCACTCTATGTAGATATAAATATAATATCATCAGTTAAACTATTTATATAAACACAGCACCACTTGTAATCTAGTGCATAATATTGTACAGCTATAGGTCACTATATAGATATAAATATAATATCATTAGTTAAACTATTTATAAACACACAGCACCACTTGTAATCTAGTGCATAATATTGTACAGCTATAGGTCACTCTATATAGATATAAATATAATATCATCAGTTAAACTATTTATAAACACAGCACCACTTGTAATCTAGTGCATGATATTGTACAGCTATAGGTCACTATATAGATGTAGCCCTTCCTGTTGTACATTTTCCTGTTGAACTTTTGCACCTGTATACAGTCTGCAGGAGAAGTTGCCTAGGTAACTATTAGACTGGTTGGTCATGTGATCAAGTGAAACTGAAAGAAGAGTGTAAGACACAGGAGGAAGCAGACATGTCAGAGCAGTGAAGGTGTGTGTGAGGCCTGGCTGTGAGAGAGCTGCAGACTTCATCTTGTAAAGTAACAGCATTCCTCTGCTGATTTAGTGTATGCTGCCAGCTGCAGTCTAACCCTGTGAGAGAGCTGTGGAGAAGAATGCAGACAAAGTAAATGACTGGCAAACCTTGGAGTTTTCTTTCAGCCTGTGCAGATGAATCCTGTTTAGTGGTAAGAAGTATCCTCTCCCCTTGTCATACTGACAGGGCATTCTGTCCATCACAGAAACTTATAAACAGCTCTTCCTGTGGATTGCAGTTTCCTATGAGCTGTAACTGTTTAAATGCATGTGGATTACCTTAAAGGGCCCCAACATTTCTGTGCACCAACTGGTACCCATCAGCCATTAGGGTGAAGCCTGAGGGTGGGTTTGCAGGTGGTTTGGGAGGGTGCTGGGCCTGGTTAGAGAGAGTTGGTGTGTTAGTTAGCCACTGTATTTCTTGCCTTATTTTTTATTTGCCATAATCCTTTAATACATGTTCATACTGTTTTACTGTTATTACTGTGTTGTAGTTATTTATTATGTTCCTGTCTGGGAAACCCATTCTTGCCCTGGATGCCCAGTCAGGTGGAGGCACTGCCACAGTCATGTACCCCAACTCCCAGGTAGCGGAGACTCATGATCAGCCTGCAGAGCACATGGAGGTAGCTGGGGTAAAGACCCACACGGGTAATTGTGGGCCTAGGCCAAACCCCGTTACATTTGGTGGTACTGCTGAGATAAATTGGGGTAAACCCAGTAAGGATACGTTAATTCCCCGGCCCACACTCCCATTTGTAACAGATTGGGCCCAGCAACAGAAGGTACCATTGCATCATGCAGTGATGATATGCCAGGTACCCCCCTATAGTGAGATAAAACATGTCACCAAGTGCATAGAGATTGTACTGGGAATAGAGATGGCTACCATCAGAGATATGCTGCATGATTCATACGGTCAAACTTACATGTTAGTATATTCCCATGCAGATTTGAGAGGCGGTCATAGGCCTACATATCTATACCTTCTTGAAGCAGCTCCTTAAGGATGTCGCTTAGTGTACGCTCTCCCTGATAAGGAGGAAGGGGTTACACTGCAGCAACCCTCCAGTATAGGCCAAAGAGACTTTAATGTATCAAGTTATTCCCAGATTCTGTCCCCTTTGTCAGAAAAACCCGCCAGGAGATTACCGGTTACCCCTGTAGAGACTGGGGCCATCCCCAAACGAAATGTCTACTTTTCCAGTGTGCAAGGGACAACTGCCACTAAGACCCCAGATCTAGTGGTTCCTTCATCTCCAACATCCCCAAAACCAGGCGATTCCCTATTGAGAGCCACAAGTTCAGGAGAGAGTGACATATCTGAAATACTGCAAAAACTCTCAGAAGCCATAGTAACAGCTACCCATACCCACAGTTACCGTAAGCTGAAAGTGTTTTCTGGGAATCAGCCTGTTCCTGCCGGGGAGGAACCCTTTAAGGCCTGGAAGGATAATGCTGTACAATTATTGGAAGAATGGTCTTGTACGGATAACATAAAAAAACAACGGATAATGGAAAGTCTTCGGTTCCCAGCTACAAATATGATAAGGCTGTTTAGGGGAGTGAATGAACAAGCTACCGCACAAGATTACCTGAAAGTTTTGCAGGATGCGTATGGAAAATCAGAGGACTCTGATGATCTATTAATCGAGTTCCTAGCCACTAAACAGAAGGAACATGAGAAAGCTTCAGACTATATCAATCGATTACAATTGTCACTGGGAAAACTGTTTCATAATGGAGCAGTCACTACATCTGAGTTGGATGCTCGACTATCCAAACAAATTCAGAAGGGAGGCCTTAGCAATGATCCAGTCATGATCATGTTAAGAGTTAAGTTGGATGATGAAGTCTTGTCCTATTCCACACTGATCCGAAAAGCAAAAATACTGGAGAACCAAATGTCCCCATCTCCTCCACAAAAAGGAAATTCTTCTAAAGCCGCAGAGAAAGAGGATATGGAACTGTTCATCCTTAAAAAAAAGGTAGCTGAATTAGAATTATTGTCTAAGTAATCGCCAAGAAGAAAAGATTATTCTCCTACCAGGAGGCAGCACTGCAGGGAGACCACAGGAAGGTTATTCCCAGAGGAACAGTCCCCCCGAGGGAACTGTTTTAAGTGTGGAAAATCAGGGCATTTCAAGCGGGAGTGTCCCACTAATTCATCAGTGGAAGTGCTAGCTATTGAGCTGGAGGAGGCTCAAGTTACCAGTCCTTTCAGAAAAAGAGAAATAAAAACCACACCCATGTTATCTGTGGGGGCCAAGATCGGGCCCAAATCTCTGATACAGTTACAAATAGAAGATATTCATGTCTCGGCCTTGTTAGATACTGGATCCCAGGTCACCATCATTAATAGAAACTTCTATGACCATCATCTAAAACATATTCCCCTGGAGCCAGCAGGAGAGTTGCAGTTGTGGGGAGTGGGATCTCAGGCCCAGCCTGTAGAGGGATGTATAAGAGTCACAATAACCATCCCGCAGTTAAACACAGGAATGATCTGCCCTATGGAATTGGAAGCTCTTGTATGCTCCATGAAGAAAACAATGTGTGCCCCAATAATTTTGGGTACCAACGCAAGAATGGTGCAGGACATGTTCAGGGCCTACCTAACTGAAGTGGGAGATGTATCTCTAACCAGACTGATGGAAGTCAGCCCTGTTCTAGGGAAAGAGTGCCATCGACTAGCCCTACAAGCTAGACCAGGATCATGCCACTACTCAGGGAAAGAACCTTTATTTGTAAGGCCTGGAGAGACTATGACTCTATGAGCCATAGCATCTATGCACCATGAAATATCAGGAGGAACCAGGCAATACCTCATTGAGTCCTTGCCTGAGGAGGATGCAAAAAAAGGGTGGACTCTCATACCTGAGGTGAAAGACTGGTGGAATCACTGGTGTAAAGTTTTTCCCATAATGATAAGAAACTTAACACCCACAGAGATCAGAATTGATCGTCACCAGAAGATTGGTGTGATTCACTTGTTGGACCAAGTCTCTTCAGTAATGTCTGTAAAGGCAGAACAGGGAGATGATCATGAAAGACCTATAGTTTTTGAACTGGAAGATTCTCCTCTACCACAAAAGTGGAGAGATAGCCTCCGATCCGAATTAGCTACTCGAGAGAAAGTCTTCTCCAGGAAAGAAATGGATGTGGGATGTGCAAAGAGTGCCACACATGCTATCAGACTTTCTGACCCAGCTCCTTTCAGAGAAAGATCAAGGAGAATACCCCCTTGAGATGTGGAAGATGTCTGGGATATACTCAAACAGGTGGAAGAATCTGGCATTATTAAAGAGTCCAGAAGTCCATATGCCTCACCCATAGTGGTAGTTAGCAAAAAGAATGGCACAGTCCGGCTCTGTATAGACTATCGGACTTTAAACAAAAGGACTGTGCCTGATCAATATACTCTGCCACGGATAGAAGATCTGCTAGATGCCCTTTCTGGAAGCCAGTGGTTCAGCGTCCTGGACTTGAGGTCTGGGTATTATCAGGTACCCATAAAGAAGGAGGATCAGGAAAAGACAGCTTTCATCTGTCCCTTGGGATTCTACGAGTTTACCAGGATGCCCCAAGGGGTCACTGGAGCTCCCGCCACCTTTCAAAGGCTGATGGAGAAGACTGTGGGGGATATGAATCCCAAAGAGTGCCTAGTCTATCTTGATGACCTCATAGTGTTCGGAAGGACACCAGAAGAGCACGAACAGCGATTGCTGAAGGTGTTGGATCTACTCCAAGCAGAGGGTCTGAAATTATCAATAGACAAATGTCGGTTTGCCCAGAACTCTGTTACATATGTAGGTCACATTGTTTCCGCACAAGGAGTGACAACTGACCCGACCAAAATTGAAGCGGTGATGAACTGGCCCAGGCCAGATAGCATCAGTGAGCTGCGCTCATTTCTTGGATTCTGCGGTTACTACCAGAGGTTTGTGAAAGACTATTCAAAGATTGCTCGAGAGCTACACAACCTGTTAAAGACTACCTCTGCTATAGAGGGTGTTAAGGCGCCAAGTCCTAAAGACTCCTTCGGAAAGAAATGGACCTCAGGATGCGAAGAAGCCTTCTTAAGCTTGAAGAAAAGACTCACAGAAGCTCCTGTATTGGCATATGCAGATCCCAAGAAACCATATGTGCTCCATGTTGATGCCAGTATGGAAGGCCTAGGGGCCCGTATTGCATCAGAGCTACCCGGAAGGGTTAAGACCAGTGGCCTACATAAGTAGAAGTCTAACTGGTGCAGAGAAAAACTATCCGGTCCATAAGCTAGAATTCTTGGAGCTCAAGTGGGCAATTGACTATTTATATGGAGCAACATTCGAGGTAAGGACGGATAACAATCCGCTTACTTATATTCAAACAACAGCAAAGCTGGATGCCACAGGGCATAGGTGGCTCGCAGCATTGTCGAACTATAGTTTCAGCCTTAAATACAAGCCAGGCCCTAAGAATGTCAGTGCGGATGCTCTGTCCCGCAGACCTGGACTTCCTCCTCATGAAGAAAAGGAGGATTGGGAAGAAATCCCTGTGCCTTGGTAGGTGCCCTGTGCCAAACATATGTAGTGGCTGAGAGGCAGGATGAGTTCTCTGAACTCAAAGCAATAGACTCCATATGTCACTCCCCAGAAGCCGTACCAGAGGTATTCTGTGCTCCAGCAATGCTCCAACAGTGGTCTCACATAACACATGAAGACAAGAAGAAAGCCCAGTCACAGGACTGGTATATAGGGACAGTCCTCAAGGCAATGAGAGCCAAGAACCCTAAATTACTGAGCTCCCTTCCCATTGGACAAAGAGATTTGTACCGGAGAGAATGGAGTAAACTACATCTAGAAGATGGAATCCTTTATAGAATTATAAAATACCATGACCACCCTGGTCGAAAGCAGCTAGTGTTACCTCATAGATATTGGGGAATGTTCCTGAGAGCCCTCCATGATCAACATGGGCATCTTGGGGTAGACAAGACCTATGGCCTGGTACAAGACCGGTTCTATTGGCCTCGCATGAGAGAACATGTTGAACATTATGTGAAGACCTGCAGAAGATGTATTCAGAGAAAGACTATGCCTGTGAGAGCTGCCCCTATGGGCCACCTGAGAAGTACAGGACCCCTGGATCTTGTGTGCATGGACTATCTATGTATTGAGAATGATACTACCGGAATTGGGAATGTAACAGACCATTTCACCAGATACGCTCAGGCTTTTCCCACTAAAGACCAGAAGGCTGTGACCGTAGCCAAGGTCCTCTGGCAGAAATATTTTGTACACTACGGTCTGCCCAATCGAATACATTCTGATCAAGGTAGAGACTTTGAGAGTAAGCTGATCAAAGAACTGTTGGATATGTTTGTGGTTCACAAGTCCAGAACAACACCCTACCACCCTGAGGGAGATGCCCAGCCTGAGCGTTTTAATAGGACACTCCTAGACATGCTCGGGACTCTGAAACAAGTGGAGAAGCGGTCCTGGAGTAAGCATGTAGAAGCCATGGTCCACGCATATAATTGCACAAGGCATGAGTCTACAGGATTCTCACCCTATTTCCTAATGTTTGGAAGGGAAGCCAGACTACCGATAGATGTCCGGTTGGGGGTGTCCCCAGATGGGACAAAGTCAGACTCTCACTTCCAGTATGTGAGGACCCTCAGACAAAACCTTCACAGTGCCTACGAGTTGGCCACTCAAGCTGCGGCAAAAATGGAGGAACGCAACAAAAGAAGATACAATACCAAAGTGAAGCATCGGGAAGTCCAAGCGGGAGATAAGGTTCTCCTCCGGAATCTAGGGGTACCTGGGAATCACAAATTAGCAGGCAGATGGAAGGATACCCTATTTGAAGTTGTGTCTAAGCTAAAGGGGCTGCCAGTGTATAATATAAAAGGCCCAGAAGGCCGGATCAAAGCTTGGCATAGGAACCATCTACTACCAATAGCCTATATCGATGAAGAGGAAGGGAGTAGTAGTGAATGGGAGAAAAGCACAACGGAGAGTCCTGAAAATGAGGCAGTAGAGACCCCAGAAGCTCTTAGTGCTGATGATCAATGGTGGTCTCCTCCTGCTGAGGAAACACAGCACTTTCCTTCCTCTCCTCCCTTAGCCTCCTCTACATTGAATCCCAACAGCCCCAACTTTGTGCCTGGGACCCCAAAAAGAGACTCTTGTATCAAAGGAAAGCCAGGGTCTCAAGCATCTGGTGACCTCCCCACCCAAGTGGCTAGAGCTGAAGATTCCCAGGCACATTCTGGACTTCCTCAGAGAAAACAGAGACTGGGTACTAGAATACGACAGCCTCCCAGGGTTCTTACTTACGATCAAGTTGGAGAACCCAGTTATGTACATATGCCCCAGGTACAGTCTAAAATGGTGTATTTTCTGTATGTGGTTGCGGACATTATGAATCTTGGAACCCCTCTGTACTAGAGTAAACTATAAGATAGTTAACATTTGTTTATAGGACTGTTAGTGCATTTATTATTATTTATATGTTTTGTTTTTTCAATTTACCTCTTGGTGGAACCTTGCCAGTAGAAGGCAAGGATTTTACAAGGGGGAGAATGTAGCCCTTCCTGTTGAACATTTTCCTGTTGAACTTTTGCACCTGTATACAGTCTGCAGGAGAAGTTGCCTAGGTAACTATTAGACTGGTTGGTCATGTGATCAAGTGAAACTGAAAGAAGAGTGTAAGACACAGGAGGAAGCAGACATGTCAGAGCAGTGAAGGTGTGTGTGAGTCCTGGCTGTGAGAGAGCTGCAAACTTCATCTTGTAAAGTAACAGCATTCCTCTGCTGATTTAGTGTATGCTGCCAGCTGCAGTCTAACCCTGTGAGAGAGCTGTGGAGAAGAATGCAGACAAAGTAAATGACTGGTAAACCTTGGAGTTTTCTTTCAGCCTGTGCAGATGAATCGAGAAGGGTTCAACTGCAGAGTGGAGCTCCACTCTAGACAGGAAACATGTGACCTCCACTAAAAGCTTTTTTTTTTTTTTTTTTAAATCAACTTTAATGTAACAAACAAGCTATAGACAATGATTATGAAAACGAAACATTTTGTAGCTTTCTTGCTCTTAGGGCTCTATTTATCATTCCAATTCTCCTATATTTTCTCCTAAAAGTTCTCATGAGAAATAATTCTCCTATTTATCATTCAAAAATACTCCTAAAATTGGGCAAGTTCGACTGTAAAATTCTCCTACTCTGTTCTAACTCTCCTTGGAGAACATGTTCTCCATAAAAAGGGTTAAATTAGATCTTTTTAGTCGTATTTCATATAGTTCTCCTCATAATTCTCCTAGTTGCAAATTTATCATTTATATTCTCCTGTGGAGGACTGAAAGTTCTCCTGCAAGTTCCTACCTTAAAGTTCTCCATAGTTAAAGTGGAGAACAGCATTAGAAATCTATCTACCAGTTGTAGAAGCAGTTACACACAAAAAAAGGTGCAAAAATTATCTATAACAAAGCACAATAATAATGGTTATTGGAGTGCAATAATAATTTATGATGGAGTAAAAAAAAAATATGTAATGGAGCACCAAAATAATATATAACAGAGCACAAAAATGATATCTATTGGGGCATACAAATAAGATATAAAAAAGCACTAAAATTTAAGCACAAAAACAATGAAAATGTAGATCTATTTTCTTATATGAAAGTTTGCTGAAGAGGGGCGTTAACAAAGCTACTAGGAAGGCTGTATAAAGATTTCTATTGGTTTATATATGATTGACATGGAGAATAGTTGCTTATTTTTAGTGATAAATAAGGAGAAGATACTAATCCGACTGGAGAAATTTATCATTAGTTCTCCCCAGCTCTCCTCAGCTCTCCCATGGAGAAAAAACAACTTTTTTATCATAAATATGGGCGCACATGTGCTCCTCTCCTAAGCAGAGCTGTGGAGAACTGATAGGAGAACAGAAAGGACAATTCCCCAAATGATTGATAAATGGAGCCCTAAATGTTCATTCACAGTGTTTTATGCAGATTGTGATTTATAAGGTAACCACTGTGAATGAACATTAACCCCTTAGTGACCAGACCATTGTTACATTTTCTTACCCTTAAGGACCAGGGCTATTTTTTGCGGTGTTTGTGTTTAGCTGTAATTTTCCTCTTACTCATTTACTTTACCCACACATATTATATACTCATTACTGTACACACACATGTTATATACTCATTACTGTACCCACACAAATTATATACTCATTACTGTACCCACACAAATTATATACTCATTACTGTACCCACACATATTATATACTCATTACTGTACACACACAAATTATATACTCATACTGTACCCACACATATTATATACTCATACTGTACCCACACATATTATATACTCATTACTGTACCCACACATATTATATACTCATACTGTACCCACACATATTATATACTCATTACTGTACCCACACATATTATATACTCATTACTGTACTCACACATATTATATACTCATTACTGTACCCACACAAATTATATACTCATTACTGTACACACACATATTATATACTCATTACTGTACCCACACAAATGATATACTCATTACTGTACCCACACATATTATATACTCATACTGTACCCACACATATTATATACTCATTACTGTACTCACACATATTATATACTCATTACTGTACCCACACAAATTATATACTCATTACTGTACCCACACATATTATATACTCATTACTGTACCCACACATATTATATACCGTTTTTCTCATCATTAAATGGACTTTCTAAAGATACCATTATTTTCATCATATCTTATAATTTACTATAATTTTTTTTATAAAATATGATGAAAAAATGTAAAAAAAAACACACTTTTTCTAACTTTGACCCCCAAAATCTGTTACACATCTACAACCACCAAAAAACGCCCATGCTAAATAGTTTCTAAATTTTGTCCTGAGTTTAGAAATACCCAATGTTTACATGTTCTTTGCTTTTTTTTTGCAAGTTATAGGGCAATAAATACAAGTAGCACTTTGCTATTTCCAAACCATTTTTTTTTTCAAAATTAGCGCTAGTTACATTGGAACCCTGATATCTGTCAGAAATACCTGAATATCCCTTGACATGTATATATTTTTTTAGAAGACATCCCAAAGTATTGATCTAGGCCCATTTTGGTATATTTCATGCCACCATTTCACCGCCAAATGCGATCAAATAAAAAAAAAATTGTTCACTTTTTCACAAACTTTAGGTTTCTCACACAAATTATTTACAAACAACTTATGCAATTATGGCATAAATGGTTGTAAATGCTTCTCTGGGATCCCCTTTGTTCAGAAATAGCAGACTTATATGGCTTTGGCGTTGCTTTTTGGTAATTAGAAGGCTGCTAAATGCCACTGCGCACCACACGTGTTTTATGCCCAGCAGTGAAGGGGTTAATTAGGGAGCATGTAGGGAGCTTGTAGAGTTAATTTTAGCTTAAGTGTAGTGAAATAGACAACCCAAAGTATTGATCTAGGCCCATCTTGGTATATTTCATTTGACCGCCAAATGCAATAAAATACAAAAAAAATGTTCAATTTTTCACAAACTTGAGGTTTCTCACTGCAATTATTTACAAACAGCTTATGCAATTATGGCACAAATGGTTGTAAATGCTTCTCTGGGATCCCCTTTGTTCAGAAATAGCAGACATTTATGGCTTTGGGATTGCTTTTTGGTAATTAGAAGGCCGCTAAATGCTGCTGCGCACCACACTTGTATTATGCCCAGCAGTGAAGGTGTTAATTCATTAGCTTGTAGGGAGCTTGTACGTTTAATTTTCACTTTAGTGTAGTAGACAACCCAAAGTATTGATCTAGGCCCATTTTGCTATATTTCATGCTACCATTTCACCGCCAAATCCGAGCAAATAAAAAAAATGTTTTACTTTTTCACAAACTTTGGGTTTATCACTGAACAAACAGCTTGTGCAATTATAGCACAGATGGTTGTAAATGCTTCTCTGGGATCTCCTTTGTTCAGACCCCCCCCCCCCAAAACAGCTCTCTACCCCCCCCCCTTCTACCTTTTAGCGTACATGTTATGTACTTTCAGCTGTCTGCCAGTAGCCAATATTTATTTGCTTTTCTTTTTTTTATATACAGTAGATATATAAAATAAAATCTGTAGTGTATTTGCCCACCCTCATTCCCCTACCACTCTATCCTCTCCCAGTTTATTTTACTAATGTATTATCCCCCTCTTCTTCCTTCCAGCTTCCAACTTTTTCTGTAGTATAAGCGTTCCCACCTGCTCCTGCCCCTCTCACACACCCTACAACCTTCTTCCTCCTACCTCCAGTGATGGGCCACCCACCTGCCTCCCTCCTATCCTTCGCACGCCACCAACGATCGGCACCATCACTGGCCCTCTCTGCAACGTTTGCTTATAAAATGGTAATGCACTATGCCTCAATATTGAGGCATTTCTGCAATCTGTGTCCCTTTCTGTATTGTGCAGCGGTGGTGCCAATCAGTGGCGTGGGAGGGTAAGGAGGGAGGCAGGTGGGAGCCCCATCGCTGGAGGTGCTGGAGAGGCTGGGACCACTGCGCTGCATAAAAAAAAATATGTTAAGATAGGGATTGAAGGATAGTGATAGATGGATAGAGATAAATGGATATAGGTATAGGGAGATAGGGATAGAGATAGAGGGATAGATGGATAGGGATAGATGGATAGAGATAAATGGATATAGGTATAGGGAGATAGGGATAGAGATAGAGGAATAGAGATAGAGGGATAGATGGATAGGGATAGATGGACACAGCAATAGAGGGATAGAGGGATATATGGATAGTGATAGAGATAGAGGGATTGGTGATAGATATAGACGGGAGCGGGTGGTACCTCTGCGCTGCAGAAAATTAGATGTTGAAAGTGGCAGGGAGGGTGAAGGAGGGAGGGGGGATAAGAGAGAGGAGATCTGAGTGGATGGGGGGGTCAGATGGTAGGCAAAGGTTCTTGGAGGGAGAGGTGGGTAAATAAGGGAGTGGTTAGTAAGTTGGACACATTTTTGACCGTCTACACGGACTTTAACACCAGTATTGCAATAAACAGATAGCAAATGTGGAACAAATTTGGTTATGTTTTCAAAAAGTAACTGTTATTTTAAAAAGAGTTCAAATCCTTTGAGCCACTTATTTATTTGTGGATATATACACGGCATGAACCCCATCATAGGACAGACATGTTATCAGACTTGCCCAACGCTCTTTATGGAAAACAAATTGGTGACAACCTTGCTACTTCATATATTTTACCTTTTATGAATAATAAACAGTTATTTTAAAAGCGTTAAAATCCTTTTGGGTCACTCATTTCTGTGATGATAAATACTCGGCATGAACTTCATCATAGAATAGACAAATATTTTCAGCATGACCCAATGCAAACAATCTGGTGCCAACTTTGCCACTTCATATATTTTATCTTATCTTATTAAGTAAAGGTATTTAAAAAGGGTTAAAATCATTTGGCCCACTAATTTATGTGTGGATATATACAGGGCATGAACCCCATTATAGAATAGACATGTTATCAACCTGGCCCAACGCTTTTTATAGCAAAAAGATTGCAGGCAACCTTGCCATTTCATATATTTTACCTTTTCTAAATAAGTAATTGGTATTTAAAAACGTTTAAAATCCTTTGGAACGCTCATTAATGTGTGCTTATATACATGGCATAAGCCTCTCTATAGGATATACATGTTTTCAGCCTGTCACAATGCTTTTTATATCAAACAATCTGGTGCCAACCTTGCCACTTCATATATTTTACCTTTCTGAATAAGTAACTGGTATTTTAAGTGTTAAAATCCTTTTGGTCACTTATTTCTGTGATGATATATACTCGGCATGAACATCTTCATAGAATATACATATTTTCAGCCGTGCCCAATGCTTATTATAGCAATTTTTTGTGCCAACCTGGCCACTTCATATATTTTACCTTTTCTGAATAAGTAACTGGTATTTAAACTGGTATTTAAAAAGGGTTGAAATCCGATGAGTCACACATTTCTGTGTGCATATATACAGGGCATGAACCACTTCATATTTTTAAGTTCTAAGCCTGACCCAATGCTTTATATGGCAAACAAACTTGTGCCAACCTTGCCACTGAATATATTTTACCTTTTTTAAAAGTGACTTGTATTTAAAAAGGTTTAAAATTATTTGCGACACTCATTTCTGTGTGGATATAAGTTCTAAGCCTGAACCAACGCTTTATATGGCAAACAAACTTGTGCCAAACTGGAGCTCCACTCGAGATAGGAAACATTTGACCTCCACTCAATATTTTTTTTTTTTTTTTTTAAATGGACTTTAACGTAACAATCAATAGACACAATAATTCTGAAAACTAAATATTTTGCTTTCCTGTTCTTAATGTTCATTGACAGTGGTTTATGCTGATTGTTATTAATAAGGTTAAATAAGCACATTCTTTACATTAACTTATGTTCTGTTAGGGCAAAAGTATAAGCAAAAGTAATGATAATTGTAAGTTATAAATACATCATCTCTGTAAATCACACCTGGCTGCCATCAGGGGGTTACAGGGGTGACTCCTGTCAGGGACCAAATGGGCCAGGGTGCCCCATGAGGCAAGAACAACTATTATTTTCTTTAAACAATTTTGGCAGCCACCAGAGGGTACTACAGCAGAGTGCTACTGAGTGTGGTCAATTTGATTAAAATGAGTAAAGCATTAGCATTTGAGAGGATTTTTGAGTGTGCACTAAACCACTATGCGTAATGAGACAGACTTGGCCCTTAAAAGGATACTAAACACAATTTTTTTCATTCTAGATTCAGATAGAGCATGCAATTTTAAGCAGCTTTTAATTTACTTCTATTATGAAATTTTCTTCGTTCTCTTCCTATATTTATCTGAAAAAGAAGAAATAAAAGCGTTTGAGCCGGCCCATGTTAGTTTGAGAACCTGGGTTACGCTTGCTTATTGGATGGCTAAATGCAGGCACCTATTAGCAAGCTCTATCCAGAGTACTGAACAAAAAATAGTCATGCTCCAAAGCTTTCATTCCTAACTTTTCAAATAAAGATAGCAAGAGAACGAATAAAAAATTATAATAGGAATAAATTATAAAGCTGCTTAAAATTGCATGCTCTATCTGAATCATAAAAGAAAAAATGTGGGTCCAGTAGCCCTTTAAGTTTGTACAGTGTGTGCAGAGGAGGTAGGACTTACATAGTAAATTTTTTTTATTTCTTTGTGCAATTTTGGATTGTAACTTCAGTGTGGTAGTAGTATGGTGGGGCCAGGTGTCCATAAAAACATTTATTTTTTTTAGAAATCTGCAGCAGTGTATTTATGATTATTTGACAATGCTGAAGAAATTCTATATTTAAAGCCATGCATAAAGGTTTCCTCCTTAATACACAAATGGTAGTTGCCCTTTTGAAAGATATTTTTTTTTAGTAATATATACATTTTAACTACATTTCAGTTTACTGCCCCTTTATGCAAGGACTTTACAGATGCAAGGAGGCATTTTATCTATGATTTTTACATATGCATAAAAAGTTATACTTTCAAAATAAGATTTCTCAGTGTTTCAAATGATACAGGTTAACTTAACACTGTTCAGTTTACACTACAGCTGACTTAATTTTGAAATACATACAAACGAGCCTAAATCATGCATTTAACCATATCTAATGGTATGAGACCTAGTTACACGGCTTATGGCTCCACCAAGACCATATAGAGTACAGCATTTTCAAAATCCATAAGTACAGCTGACAGATGGGAACATGTTTACACCATAATTGAAGTGTTGCTCTTGTTTAGGGGAAAAAACACAAACATATGTCAATCTTTTAAAAGTACTTTTCGTCATCTAACCATCTACCGATAACATTAAGCTACAATTTTGAATTCATAGAGTTTAATTTTTGTTTGAACATTTGCAAATCTGATTGTTTAAAAAGTGATCTCTTAATTTCTGCAATTTTTTTATCATGCATGTCACACACTGTTTTGTTGTTGTTGTTGTTTGTCTCTCTGTGAGAGTGGGTGTATATGTCTTTGTGCATTATCTGTGTATGTCTGTGAGGGTGTGTGAGTATGTCTTTGTGCTTTTTCTATTTGCATCCCTGTGAGGGTGTGTGTATGTATGTCTTTGTGTATTTCCTCTTGATGCCTCTGTGAGGGTGGATGTGTATGACTTTTTTTTATGTGGATGTCTCTTTGAGGGTGGGTGTGTGTATGTATGTATGTCTGCGTTTTCTGTGGATGTCTCTCTGAGGGTGTGTGAGTATGTCTGTGTGTTTTCTTTGGTTGTCTCTGTGAGGGTGTGTGTATGTATGTGCAGTTTCTGTAGGTGTCTCTCTGAGAGTGTATGTCTCTCTGTTTTCTCTGGATGTCTCAGTGAGGGTGTGTGTGTCTCTATGTCTTTGTGTGTTTTATGTGTCTGTGTGTTGATGGGTATATTATGTTAGTGGGTGACTTGTAACCGACACATGAGGGCATTTTGAAACTCATATGATTGTCTGTAATACAGCAAACAACACCCATAACTTCTTTTAACATGTTTCTTAGATAGACATATATGGACATTTTATGTTACTCCTCTAACTACATTTCCTGTAGCCTCATGATGTGAGACTGCTATATAGCTGCTGTGTATACTTACAGTAAACGGAACTAGTGAGAAACACTCTCTGTGCTTGTGTGCTTTCTTGCTGTTCCCCGGAGCTCTGGAGAATCGTGTTCAATCAAGGTCAGAAACCATTTGAACTTATAACCCTAACCTTATACTATAAAAGCAGAAGCAACAATAGGCTACTGCTATATATATATATACTGTTAACTATAATTATCTTGTACCTTCATACTTGTGGTAGTGTGTTATTAAAGCACTGACTCAGAAATGGTGTTAATTATCTTATTTTTTTATTATTATCAATAATTTAAACAGAAACAAACCACCACCCCTTGTCCATCAGTCATTTGTTGAACATGGCATTAACTTGGAGGCCCTGTTGGTCAAGACATGCCTGCAAAAACAACTCCATATCTTCTCTGTGCTGAAATACAAAGAGGAATGGCTCCCTTGCTTCTGGTTCTTCTCTTTGCATCACGTCATCTTCATTCATTGACACATAACTTGGCATGGTTATGCGCCCACAGAACAGTGCCTCATTCTTGACAACCCATTGTATAGCAATGTGTAGATCTTTAATGATTGCTGGCTCCTGTGTCAAGCACATGGGAGGAAACTTAGCCATAGTCAGAATCAAAACTGTTATTTTCATAATAAATAAAAAATCATTTAAGGGACACTCAAGTCAAAAACAAACTTTCACCTACATTGGTGTATCCGGTCCACGGCTTCATCCTTACTTGTGGGATATTCTCAATCCCTACAGGAAGTGGCAAAGAGAGCACACAGCAGAGCTGTCCATATAGCTCCCCTCAGGCTCCGCCCCCCCAGTCATTCTCTTTGCCGCTCTAACTAGTAGCATCTCCACGGGGGTGGTAAAGAGTATGTGGTGTTTAGTTGTAGTTTTTTATTCTTCTATCAAGAGTTTGTTATTTTAAAATAGTGCCGGCTTGTACTATTTACTCTGCAGCAGAAAGTGATGAAGATTTCTGCCGAGAGGAATATGATTTTAGCACCAGTAACTAAAATCCATTTCTGTTCCCACGCAGGACTGTTGAAACCAACCAGAGAACTTCAGTTGGGGGGAACAGTTTGCAGGCTTAACTGCTTCAGGTATGATCAGTCATTTTTCTAACAAGACCTAGTAATGCTAGAAGACTGTCAGCAATCCCCTCTGGGATAGGTAAGCCATTTTTCTTAGACTCTGTATAAAATTATGGCTTATATTAAGGGCTCTATGCTGGTTGACACTATTGTGGGCTAAATCGATTGCTTTTTAGCATGTTTTCACTATAAATAAGGTGTTTTTTCAGACTTTAAAACACTTTTGGGGTTTTATTTTGCGCCTGGCACTTATTTGGACACCTATTCTAGTCAGAAAGGCCCCTCCACTCTGGAATGAAGAGGGAGGAGGCCTCATTTTCAGGCCTCAATTGCACAGTTGTTTTGCTTAGGCAGTTCATGCAGCATCACGTGGGGAGTCCAGAGGCATCAGAAAAGACTCCAGAGAGGCTTATTTCCTACTAAAATAATCCCTAAGGAAGGTAAAGGCCACAGTGGAAGCTGTGGCATAGTACTGTAGTGTTTTTAACAGGTTAATTGCTTTTATTAGCTCCGGTTTTGGCATTAAGGGGTTAATTGGTCTGAAAATTTGTGTGCAATCATTTCAAAGCATTAAAGGGCCACTGTAAGTAAATATTTTCTATGCCTGTTACTAACTAACTACCCCAAATACGCTTTTTATCAATAGCATTTCATTAAAATATCTCTACCGTATATCAGAAATCTTGTCTGCAAATTTAATTGTTTTCCAAACCCACTCCGTGGGTATCCTTTGCTCTGTACCAATCCGTTTACAATACCTAGGTTTCAAAATGGCGCTTTAAACACAAAGTTATTGGTTTAAGTATTTTGAACATGCAGTGCTGAAAATAGTGGGCAGGATAACGTGACATCATCGGCGAATAAAATATATAACTTTTATAACGTTATGAAACTTCGTTTTGGAGAAAATATAGGTCAGTATGTTTTAATTAATGTTTATTAACTTTAATATGTTAGTTGTATAGCTTAAAAATTATAACAGAAAGTAATCCTTTAAGACACTGTGGTGAAAATTTCATTAAAATCGGATGTTTATTTGATGGTTTTTTGATGTTTTAGTAATAAAGTGTGCACTTTTATTATTTAAAGACACAGTAACGTTTTTGTCAAAAATTATTTTTATTGCATTGAAGATCTGTTTAAGTCTGTCAAACATGTCTGACCCTTCAGATAACCTATGTTCTGTATGTTCAAAGGCCAAGGTGGTTCCCCCATTAAATTTATGTGTGAAGTGTGCCATAGCGTCCAAACAGCTTAAGGACCGTACAATCACGCTTAAAGATATAGCCCAAGATGATTCTTTAGCTGAAGGTAGTGAGGATAGCTCACTATCCTCTCCTTCTGTGTCAACACCAGCTATGCCCGCGCAAGCTATGCCCAGTACATCTAGCGCGCCAATTGCTATTACTATGCAACAGTTAGCAGCAGTAATGGATAATTCTCTCGCAGCATTTTTATCCAAACTTCCAGCTTTTCCTAGGAAGCATGATTGCTCAGTTTTAAATACAGAAAATGAGCAAGCAGACGCAGAGGATAATTTATCTGTAGTGCCCTCACATCAATCTGACTTGGCGGTGAGGGAGGGCCTGTCTGAGGGAGAAATTTCTGACACAGGAAAAGTTTCTCAGCAGGCAGAGCCTGATACCATAGCATTTAAATTTAAGCTTGAACACCTCCGCGCTCTACTTAAGGAGGTCCTAGCTACTCTTGATGATTGTGACCCTTTGGTGGTCCCAGAAAAATTGTGTAAAATGGATAAATTCTTAGAGGTCCCAGTACACACTGATGCGTTTCCGATACCTAAGAGGGTGGCGGATATAGTGAATAAGGAGTGGGAGAAGCCAGGTGTACCTTTTGTTCCCCCTCCTATATTTAAGAAAATGTTCCCCATTGTTGACCCCAGAAGGGACGCGTGGCAGACGGTCCCTAAGGTAGAGGGGGCAGTTTCAACACTAGCTAAGCGCACAACTATACCAATAGAAGACAGTTGCGCTTTCAAAGATCCTATGGATAAAAAATTAGAAGGTTTACTTAAGAACATTTTTGTTCAACAAGGTTTTCTTCTTCAACCAACTTGCATTATTCCTGTAACCACTGCAGCTGCTTTTTGGTTTGAGGAATTAGAAAACTCGCTCCAGAAGGAGACTTCTTATGATGAAGTCATGGATAGAATTCACGCCCTGAAGTTGGCTAATTCTTTCATTACAGATGCCGCTTTTCAGTTATCTAAATTAGCGGCGAAAAATTCTGGTTTCGCAATAGTGGCGCGTAGGGCGCTTTGGCTAAAATTGTGGTTGGCGGATGTGTCGTCCAAAACAAAATTGCTTAATATTCCTTTCAAGGGTAAGACCCTATTCGGGCCAGAGTTGAAAGAAATTATTTCAGATATCACTGGGGGAAAGGGCCATGCCCTTCCACAGGATAGACCTTTCAAAGCTAAAAATAAGTCTAATTTTCGTTCCTTTCGCAATTTCAGGAACGGACCGGCTTCTACCTCTACAGCCACTAGGCAAGAGGGTAACGCACCCCAGCCCAAACCAGCATGGAAACCATTGCAAGGCTGGAACAAGGGTAAACAGGCCAAAAAGCCTGCTGCTGCTACCAAGACAGCATGAAGGGGTAGCCCCCGATCCGGGACCGGATCTAGTAGGGGGCAGACTTTCTCTCTTTGCTCAGGCCTGGGCAAGAGATGTTCCGGACCCCTGGGCACTAGAAATTGTCTCTCAGGGGTATCTTCTAGAATTCAAGGACCTTCCTCCAAGGGGAAGGTTCCACATGTCTCGCTTATCTTTAGACCAGATAAAGAGACAGGCATTCTTACATTGCGTAGAAGACCTTTTAAAAATGGGAGTGATAAACCCAGTTCCAACAGCAGAACAAGGACTGGGATTTTACTCAAACCTGTTTGTAGTTCCCAAAAAGGAAGGAACTTTCAGGCCAATTCTGGATTTAAAGATCCTAAACAAATTCCTCAGAGTTCCATCATTTCTGAGGTTCGCCTTTCTGGACAAGCATTACCAGCTCGTGGCTCTTCCCTTCGGATTGGCCACTACTCCCAGAATTTTCACAAAGGTGCTAGGGTCCCTTCTAGCGGTGCTAAGGCCAAGGGGCATTGCAGTAGCACCTTACCTAGACGACATTTTAATACAGGCGTCGTCCTTTCACAAAGCAAGGGCTCATACGGACATTGTTCTAGCCTTTCTAAGGTCTCACGGGTGGAAGGTGAACATAGAAAAAAGTTCTCTGTCCCCGTTCACAAGGGTTCCCTTCCTGGGAACAATAATGGACCTGGTTCCTTTTGCTCGAATTCATTTAAGACCATTGCAACTGTGCATGCTCAAACAATGGAATGGGGATTATGCAGATTTGTCTCCCCAGATTCAGATGGACCAGCAAACCAGAGACTCACTCCTCTGGTGGTTGTGTCAGGATCACCTGTCTCAGGGAATGAGTTTCCGAAGACCGGAGTGGATCATTGTCACGACCGACGCCAGCCTCTTAGGCTGGGGCGCGGTCTGGAAGTCCCTGAAGGCTCAGGGTCTATGGTCTCAGGAAGAATCTCTTCTCCCGATAAACATTTTGGAATTGAGAGCAATATTCAATGCGCTCCAGGCATGGCCTCAACTAGCGGAGGCCAAATTCATCAGATTTCAGTCGGACAACATGACGACTGTAGCGTACATCAATCATCAGGGGGGAACAAAGAGCTCCCTGGCGATGAGGGAGGTATCCAAGATCATCAAATGGGCAGAGGATCACTCCTGCCATCTATCAGCAATTCACATCCCAGGAGTGGACAACTGGGAAGCGGATTATCTGAGTCGTCAGACTTTCCTTCCGGGGGAGTGGGAACTCCACCCGGAGGTTTTTGCTCAGCTGACCCAGCTATGGGGCATTCCAGATCTGGATCTGATGGCGTCACGTCAGAACTCCAAAGTTACACGTTACGGGTCCAGGTCCAGGGATCCCAAGGCGACATTGGTAGATGCCTTAGTAGCGCCTTGGTCGTTCAATCTAGCTTATGTCTTTCCACCGTTTCCCCTTCTCCCACGGCTAGTAGCCAGGATCAAACAGGAGAAGGCTTCGGTAATTCTGATAGCTCCTGCGTGGCCACGCAGGACTTGGTATGCAGACCTGGTGAATATGTCATCGGTTCCACCATGGAAGCTGCCTTTGAGGCAGGACCTTCTAATTCAAGGTCCATTCGAACATCCAAACCTAGTTTCTCTGCAACTGACTGCTTGGAGATTGAACGCTTGATTCTAGCTAAGCGTGGGTTTTCGGAATCAGTTATAGATACTCTGATCCAGGCTAGAAAGCCTGTCACCAGGAAAATTTACCATAAGATATGGCGGAAATATCTTTGCTGGTGTGAATCCAAGGGTTACTCATGGAGTAAGATTAGGATTCCAAGGATACTATCTTTTCTCCAAGAAGGATTGGAGAAAGGTCTGTCAGCTAGTTCTTTAAAGGGACAGATATCTGCTCTGTCTGTTTTGTTACACAAGCGTCTGGCAGCCATGCCAGATATTCAGGCATTTGTACAGGCTTTAGTCAGAATCAAGCCTGTCTACAGACCTGTGGCTCCTCCATGGAGTCTAAATTTAGTTCTTTCAGTTCTTCAAGGGGTTCCGTTTGAACCTCTACATTCCATAGATATTAAGTTACTATCTTGGAAAGTTTTGTTTTTAGTAGCTATTTCTTCTGCTAGAAGAGTTTCTGAATTGTCTGCTTTGCAGTGTAATTCACCCTATCTGGTGTTTCATACAGATAAGGTCGTTTTACGTACCAAACCTGGTTTTCTTCCAAAAGTGGTTTCCAATAAGAATATCAACCAGGAAATAGTTGTTCCTTCTCTGTGTCCTAATCCAGTTTCTAACAAGGAACGTCTGTTACACAATCTTGATGTGGCTAAAAAGCATCATCCGGTTGGATTATGAGACTGCTGGAAGGCAGCCTCCTGAATGAATTACAGCTCACTCTACTAGAGCTGTGGCTTCCACATGGGCTTTCAAGAATGAGGCTTCTGTTGAACAGATTTGTAAGGCAGCGACTTGGTCTTCACTGCATACGTTTGCCAAATTTTACAAATTCAATACTTTTGCTTCTTCGGAGGCTATTTTTGGGAGAAAGGTTTTGCAAGCAGTGGTGCCTTCCGTTTAGGTTACCTGACTTGTTCCCTCCCTTCATCCGTGTCCTAAAGCTTTGGTATTGGTTCCCACAAGTAAGGATGAAGCCATGGACCGGATAGACCAATGTAGGAGAAAACAGAATTTATGTTTACCTGATAAATTTCTTTCTCCTACGGTGTATCCGGTCCACGGCCCGCCCTGGCATTTTGGTCAGGTTTAAATTTATTTTTTGTAAACTACAGTCACCACTGCACCCTATGGTTCTCCTTTTTCTCCTAACCGTCGGTCGAATGACTGGGGGGGCGGAGCCTGAGGGGAGCTATATGGACAGCTCTGCTGTGTGCTCTCTTTGCCACTTCCTGTAGGGATTGAGAATATCCCACAAGTAAGGATGAAGCCATGGACCGGATACACTGTAGGAGAAAGAAATTTATCAGGTAAACATAAATTCTGTTTTTATAAATCAGAAAGAACATGCAGTTTCCAATTTACTTCCATTATAAAATCTGCTTCGTTCTCTTGCTATCCTTTGCTGAAGGAACAACATTGCACTACTGGCAGCAAGATGAACACATATAGGCCGCGTTCGGGCAGCGCTCAGGAGCTAGTAGAGGCGCTTCACTTCCAGCGATGACGTGGCGCTAGGTGACGTCAAAAGCAAGGGAGCTTAGAGAAAACGATTGCATGCGCAAAGGGATCTGCTGCACAATAATGGACTTTGCGCATGCAAATGTTTTTAAATAAGCTCCCTTGTAGCTGACTGTAAAAATGTTTAAATTGTGTCTCTCTTTATTAGTGGAGGATTATTTTTATTTAAGCTGTTTACACAACACCGTTGTTCGAGAATGGTTTCCCCTGCCTCTCGGCAAACATTGGAACTCTTACCCACCTTCATTCAGCTGTTCACAGCTCAGCCCCTGTAGCTTATCCTGCCCCATTCAGCTAATAATACTACAGGTGCTGAGCTGAGAGCAGCTGAATGGAGGTGGGTCAGAGTTCCGATGTTTGCCGAGAGGCAGGGGAAACCAGAGACACTGGGGAAACAATTCTCAGCATAACACCGGATAAGCATGACAGCAGCATTTAGTACAGGGCTTACTTAAAGGGACAGTCTAGGCCAAAATAAACTTTCATGATTCAGATAGAGCATGTAATTTTAAACAATTTTCAAATTTACTTTTATCACCAATTTTGCTTTGTTCTCTTGGTATTCTTAGTTGAAAGCTTAACCTAGGAGGTTCATATGCTAATTTCTTAGACCTTGAAGCCCACCTCTTTCAGATTGCATTTTAACAGTTTTTCACCACTAGAGGGTGTTAGTTCACGTATTTCATATAGATAACACTGTGCTCGTGCACGAGAAGTTATCTGGGAGCAGGCACTGATTGGCTAGACTGCAAGTCTGTCAAAAGAACTGAAAAAAGGGGCAGTTTGCAGAGGCTTAGATACAAGATAATCACAGAGGTTAAAAGTATATTATTATAAATGTGTTAGTTATGCAAAACTGGGAAATGGGTAATAAAGGGGTTATCTATCTTTTAAAACAATAAAAATTCTGGTGTAGACTGTCCCTTTAACCTATCTCCAATTTGCCCTGTACTAAATGCTGCTGTCAGACTTATCCGCCTCACCTGTCCCTCCTCTGCTGCTTAGAAAAACATGGCAGCCTCCACAGCAAAACGTGTGTGGAGGCTGCCATGTTGCCAAGCCTCTGGGCTTGCTCTGAAAAGTGACAGCTTTTCCAGCACGATGGAAGCGCTGGGACTTACGTCATCAGAGCACTCAAAAAATGCCAGGCATCTCACTTGCAAATGTGAGGAAAACGCTACAAGCGAGTCCCAGTTTGCTTGGAGCGCTGCCCGAACGGAGCCATAGTCATCCAATCGCAAAAGACAAATGTGTGCAGGCAAAAATCAGCAACTAGCTCCCACTAGTGTTGAATATGTGCGTATTCTCTTTCAGCAAGTGATAACAAGAGAACAAAGCACATTTAAAAATAGATGTGAATTTATAAGTGTCTTAAAATGACATGTTCTATCTGAATCATGCAAGTTAAATTTTTAATTTACTATCCCTTTATCTCCTTAAGGACCGCAGCTGTAACAGATGAAAAAAAATTAAATAGTAAAAAATAATAAAAATAAATAGTTATGTAGGGTTAGGGTTAGGTCTAGGCTTAGTGGTAGATCTAGGGGGAGGGTTAGATCTAGGCTTAGTGGTAGATCTAGGGGGAGGGTTAGATCTAGGGGGAGGGTTAGATCTAGGCTTAGTGGTAGATCTAGGGGGAGGGTTAGATCTAGGCTTAGTGGTAGATCTAGGGGTAGGGTTAGATCTAGGGGAAGCATTAGATCTAGGGGGAGGGTTGGGGTTAAAAGGTCACTGAAGGAGAAAAAGGTTAATCGTAAAAATTGAAAATTGGGTATTTCAAAACTCAGGACAAAATGAAGAAACTGTTTAGCCATGTTGTTTTCTCGGGGGTTGTAGATGCGTAACAGATTTTGGGGGTAAAAGTAAAAAAAAAAAGTGTGGTTTTTAATATTTTTAATCATAATTTATAAAAATATTTATTAAAAATTATATGATATGATGAAAAGAATGGTATCTGTAGAAAGTCAATCTTATGGCGAGAAAAACGGTATATAATATGTGTGAGTACAGTAATGAGTATATAATATGTGTGAGTACAGTAATGAGTATATAATATGTGTGGGTACAGTATGAGTATATAATATGTGTGGGTACAGTAATGAGTATATAATATGTGTGGGTACAGTATGAGTTTATAATATGTGTGGGTACAGTAATGAGTATATAATATGTGTGGGTACAGTATGAGTATATAATATGTGTGGGTACAGTATGAATATATAATATGTGTGAGTACAGTAATGAGTATATAATATGTGTGGGTACAGTATGAGTATATAATATGTGTGTGTACAGTAATGAGTATATAATATGTGTGAGTACAGTAATGAGTATATAATATGTGTGGGTACAGTATGAATATATAATATGTGTGAGTACAGTAATGAGTATATAATATGTGTGAGTACAGTAATGAGTATATAATATGTGTGGGTACAGAATGAGTATATATGTGTGGGTACAGTAATGAGTATATAATATGTGTGGGTACAGTATGAGTATATAATATGTGTGTGTACAGTAATGAGTATATAATATGTGTGGGTACAGTATGAGTATATAATATGTGTGTGTACAGTAATGAGTATATAATATGTGTGGGTACAGTATGAGTATATAATATGTGTGTGTACAGTAATGAGTATATAATATGTGTGGGTACAGTATGAGTATATAATATGTGTGTGTACAGTAATGAGTATATAATATGTGTGGGTACAGTATGAGTATATAATATGTGTGTGTACAGTAATGAGTATATAATATGTGTGGGTACAGTATGAGTATATAATATGTGTGGGTACAGTATGAATATATAATATGTGTGGGTACAGTAATGAGTATATAATTTGTGTGGGTACAGTAATGAGTATATAATATGTGTGAGTACAGTAATGAGTATATAATGTGTGAGTACAGTAATGAGTATATAATATGTGTGGGTACAGTAATGAGTATATAATATGTGTGGGTACAGTATGAGTATATAATATGTGTGGGTACAGTAATGAGTATATAATATGTGTGAGTACAGTAATGAGTATATAATATGTGTGGGTACAGTATGAGTATATAATATGTGTGGGTACAGTAATGAGTATATAATATGTGTGAGTACAGTAATGAGTATATAATATGTGTGGGTACAGTATGAGTATATAATATGTGTGGGTACAGTAATGAGTATATAATATGTGTGTGTACAGTATGAGTATATAATATGTGTGGGTACAGTAATGAGTATATAATATGTGTGGGTACAGTATGAGTATATAATATGTGTGGGTACAGTAATGAGTATATAATATGTGTGTGTACAGTATGAGTATATAATATGTGTGGGTACAGTAATGAGTATATAATATGTGTGGGTACAGTATGAGTATATAATATGTGTCGGTACAGTAATGAGTATATAATATGTGTGGGTACAGTATGAGTATATAATATGTGTGGGTACAGTAATGAGTATATAATATGTGTGGGTACATTATGAGTATATAATATGTGTGGGTACAGTATGAGTATATAATATGTGTGGGTACAGTAATGAGTATATAATATGTGTGGGTACAGTATGAGTATATAATATGTGTGTGTACAGTAATGAGTATATAATATGTGTGGGTACAGTAAATGAGTATATAATATGTGTGTGTACAGTATGAGTATATAATATGTATGGGTACAGTATGAGTATATAATATGTGTGGGTACAGTAATGAGTATATAATATGTGTGGGTACAGTATGAGTATATAATATGTGTGGGTACAGTATGAGTATATAATATGTGTGAGTACAGTAATGAGTATATAATATGTGTGGGTACAGTAATGAGTATATAATATGTGTGAGTACAGTAAATGAGTATATAATATGTGTGGGTACAGTAATGAGTATATAATATGTGTGGGTACAGTATGAGTATATAATATGTGTGGGTACAGTAATGAGTATATAATATGTGTGGGTACAGTATGAGTATATAATATGTGTGGGTACAGTAATGAGTATATAATATGTGTGGGTACAGTATGAGTATATAATATGTGTGGGTACAGTAATGAGTATATAATATGTGTGGGTACAGTATGAGTATATAATATGTGTGGGTACAGTAATGAGTATATAATATGTGTGGGTACAGTATGAGTATATAATATGTGTGGGTACAGTAATGAGTATATAATATGTGTGGGTACAGTATGAGTATATAATATGTGTGGGTACAGTAATGAGTATATAATATGTGTGTGTACAGTATGAGTATATAATATGTGTGGGTACAGTAATGAGTATATAATATGTGTGGGTACAGTATGAGTATATAATATGTGTGGGTACAGTAATGAGTATATAATATGTGTGGGTACATTATGAGTATATAATATGTGTGGGTACAGTAATGAGTATATAATATGTGTGGGTACAGTATGAGTATATAATATGTGTGGGTACAGTAATGAGTATATAATATGTGTGGGTACAGTATGAGTATATAATATGTGTGGGTACAGTAATGAGTATATAATATGTGTGGGTACAGTATGAGTATATAATATGTGTGGGTACAGTAATGAGTATATAATATGTGTGGGTACAGTATGAGTATATAATATGTGTGGGTACAGTAATGAGTATATAATATGTGTGGGTACAGTATGAGTATATAATATGTGTGGGTACAGTAATGAGTATATAATATGTGTGGGTACAGTAATAAGTATATAATATGTGTGGGTACAGTAATGAGTATATAATATGTGTGTGTACAGTAATGAGTATATAATATGTGTGGGTACAGTAATAAGTATATAATATGTGTGGGTACAGTAATGAGTATATAATATGTGTGTGTACAGTATGAGTATATAATATGTGTGGGTACAGTAATGAGTATATAATATGTGTGTGTACAGTAATGAGTATATAATATGTGTGGGTACAGTAAATGAGTATATAATATGTGTGGGTACAGTAATGAGTATATAATATGTGTGTGTACAGTATGAGTATATAATATGTGTGGGTACAGTAATGAGTATATAATATGTGTGAGTACAGTAATGAGTATATAATATGTGTGGGTACAGTAATGAGTATATAATATGTGTGAGTACAGTAATGAGTATATAATATGTGTGAGTACAGTATGAGTATATAATATGTGTTGGTACAGTATGAGTATATAATATGTGTGTGTACAGTATGAGTATATAATATGTGTGGGTACAGTAATGAGTATATAATATGTGTGGGTACAGTAATGAGTATATAATATGTGTGGGTACAGTATGAGTATATAATATGTGTGGGTACAGTATGAGTATATAATATGTGTGGGTACAGTAATGAGTATATAATATGTGTGGGTACAGTACTGAGTATATAATATGTGTGGGTACAGTAATGAGTATATAATATGTGTGGGTACAGTAATGAGTATATAATATGTGTGGGTACAGTATGAGTATATAATATGTGTGGGTACAGTAATGAGTATATAATATGTGTGGGTACAGTAAAGGCGTAAAAGGAAAATTGCAGCTAAACACAAACACCGCAGCAATGTAAAAATAGCCCTGGTCGCTAACGCTAAAAAATTGGTACAACAGTCAGGTCACTAAGGGGTTAAATACGGTAAAAAAAAAAAAAAGAAAGCAGCAAACCTTGTTCTTGTTTAAAGAGAACTTCCCCCTGGAGGTTGTGGATGTCACATTTTTGTTGTGTAGAGTGGAGCTTTAAATAGTTCAATATTGTTAATTTAAAACAGTAGATAATACATGAAAACTAAAGAATTCCTCCTGTGATTTCCTGAAATGATCTATTTATAACTTAATCATTACATTTGCTTATACTGTGCCTAACAGAATAATCATTACATTTGCTTACACTTTGCCTAACAGAATAATCATTACATTTGCTTACACTTTGCCTAACAGAATAATCATTACATTTGCTTACACTTTGCCCTAACCTTATAAATGTCACTCGCCATAAACCAAAAGAAAGCAATTTCGTTTTCAGAATTGTGCCTGTTAGTTGTTTGATACATTAAAGTTTATTTAAAAAAAAAAAAAAAGTTTTCTGAATGATTGTGCATAAAGTTTATTTTTATTTTTTTTTAAAAAAAACGTTTTCTGAATGATTGTGCATATTGGTTGTTTGATACATTAAAGTTTTATTGAATTTTTTTTTTGCAGTGGAGGTCACATGTTTCCTGTCTAGAGTGGAGCTCCAGTCTGCAGATAGACTACTACTTTGATTCAACTGGCCTTTGTTCCCCTCCCATTTACTTCCTGTGCAGCTCCTGCTGGGTGAGTGAGTCAGGCTGTGTGTATTGTGTGATAAAACGTTTTAGTCACTTTCTAGTCTGCTTAAAATGTTTATAATTGTTATAAATGTTGTTCTATTAGTGCATGTTATTCATCTGCTTGTGCCAGGCAATGAGATACTGAGTGCTCTTTGTGTTAGTGAAGGGTTAATACACACTGTGCTGCTCTCTGTGCTATTGGAGGGTTAATGCCCACTACAGATTTATGTTCTAGTGAAGGGTTAATACACACTGTGCAGCTTTTTCTTAGTGAAGGGTTAATACACACTGTGCCCCCAAAGCGCACATTATCAGCCCTGCTTTATCTAGGCACACACTAGCCCGGATGCTAGCACAGAAGGGGGCCTGGTAGATAGCGCAGAGGGGCTCCCGGTAATGAATAACCCCACATAGTTTGCCTTATTTGTAGGAGCCAATCTGACCTTGTTACTGAGTAGACAAAGGGTTGTTATATTAGTTTGTTAGCAACGCTTGTATTGTTTTACATGATCTTACCACCCCTGCTCAGACTCACCAGGGGCAGATGTGTAGCAGGGTCATATTTAAAGGGACATTAAACCTAATAATTTCATTATTCAGTGTTACACTAGATACAGAACTGCACAATCGGCTAGATTACGGGTTTTGATCGCTATAGGGAAATTAACGACCGCCACAAAAGCGGCGTTAATTCACCTCCCTATAGTGCTGCTTGTGCGGGCGATATGGTGGCGTTGAGCTTCATACCGCACTGTGCACGATTTCCCCATAGACATCAATGGGGAGAGCCAGCAAAAAAGAAGCCTAACACCTGCGATCGCGGAAACAAAAGCTCTGTAACGCAGCCCCATTGATGTCTATGGGGGAAAGAAAAAGTTATGTTTAAAGGGACACTGTACCCAAAAAAATTATTTTGTAATTCAGAAAGAGCATGCAATTTTAAGCAACTTTCTAATTTACTATTATCAATTTTTCTTTGTTCTCTTGCTATCATTATTTGAAAAAGAAGGCATCTAAGCTTTTTTTTGGTTTCAGTACTCTGGACAGCACTTTTTTATTGGTGGATGAATTTATCCACCAATCAGCAAGGACAACCCAGGTTGTTCACCAAAAATGGGCCGGCATCTAAACTTACATTCTTGCATTTCAAATAAAGATACCAAGAGAAAGAAGAACATTTGATAATAGGAGTAAATTAGAAAGTTGCTTAAAATTTCATGCTCAATCTGAATCACAAAATAAAATTTTTGGGTACAGTGTCCCTTTAAACCTAACACCCTAACATAAAAACCACGTCTAAACACCCCTAATCTGCTGCCCCTAACATTGCCGCCACCTACATTAAAGTTATTAACCCCTAATCTGCTGCCACTTCCATTAGTTATTAACCCCTAATCTGCCGCCCCTAACATCGCCGCCGCCACCTACCTATGCATATTAACCCATAATCTGCTGCCCCCAATGTTGCCACCACTATACTAAAGTTATTAACCCCTAAACCTCTGGCCTCCCACATCACTAACACTACATAAATATATTAACCCCTAAACCTAACCCTAGCATAACCCTAAGCCTAAATCTAACCTTAACCCTAACACCCCCTAACTTAAATATAATTTAAAAAAAATCTAAATAAACCTTAAAATTATTACTTAAATAATACCTATTTAAAACTAAATACAAATTTACATGTAAAATAAAACCTAACCTGCCTTACAATAAAACCTAACATTACAATCAAATAAATTAAAGGGACAGTCAAGTCAAAAAAAAAAAATTTCATGTTTTAAATAGGGCATGCAATTTTAAACAACTTCCCAATTTACTTTTATCACCAATTTTACTTTGTTCTTTTGGTATTCTTAGTTGAAAGCTAAAACTAGGAGGTTCATATGCTAATTTCTTAGACCTTGAAGACTGCCTCTAATATGAATACATTTTGACCACTAGAGGGCATTAGTTCACATGTTTCATATAGATAACATTGAGCTCATGCACGTAAAGTGACCTAGGAGTGAGCACTGATTGGCTAAACTGCATGTCTGTCAAAAGAACTGAAATAAGGGGGCAGTCAGCAGAAGCTTAGATACAAGATAATTACAGAGGTAAAACGTGTATTATTATAACTGTGTTGGTTATGCAAAACTGGTGAATGGGTAATAAAGGGATTATCTTTCTTTTTAAACTATAAAAATTCTGGTGTTGACTGTCCCTTTAATCAAATACAATTATCTAAATTACAAAAATAAAAAAACACTAAATTACACAAAATAAAAAACAAAATTATGAAAAAAAACAAAAACGAATTACTCCTAATCTAATAGCAGTATCAAAAAATAAGCCCCCCCAAAATAATAAAACCTCTAGCCTGACATGTCTGCAAGGTGGGGCGTAGCCGTGCAGGTACATGGCTGCACAGTAACACAGCTCCGTGGCCTTTTTCCCCTTAATGGCTTGTACTATAACCTAAGACGGATCGAAGCACTTAGTTCCTGCACCGGATCATCGGCGGTGAGAGTGTTGTCGGCACATTTATCTATTTTGGGCTCAGAAGACTGCAGCCCCCGCTCCAACGCCATTTTAACTACTGGATCTGTCACAGCAACGCAGCAAGTCGCAAATTGCAGGTACCCGTCTAGCTCCCTAAGTGATAACAACCTCCTGGAAGGTTATAAAGAATACAGTCTGGGCAGCTTGTGCTCAAGGCATTATACGCTAGGGCAAAACACCGCTCATACCTCCATCAACAGGGACTGGGTATACGCACTCACTAAAATGGCATTCAGCAGTGTTAGAGGCCTCACCACTCCCGGAACTCTTTGACAGCATAAGTGAAAACAGTGTGCCTTATGTACATAAACAGACACTTCGAGACCCATGCATAATAAGTATTTAATGGTCCTGTTGTCATAAACATTCACTGTGTTGCCCCACTTATTTTCTACAGCTTCACAACAAATACTACTTGGGGGCTTTATTAAACTTAAAAGGAGACAGATAAAAGGTGTGAATAAATAAAGGTCTATAAATACCTTTTTCATAGCTAGATTATAGCAGAGTGCATGTGAACTCTTTATACTTGAACATGAAGGTACCTATTTAATACATGGCACGTTATCTTTCTTGGCTATATCCAGATACTGGAGTTTTCTGCATCCTGTACCACTAGCACATGGCAAAAAGGAGGTCATCCAGGTCCGGCAAAAATCCAACTAGCTCTAACCTGGCCTCGGTCAGCTCCTTTTTTAGACCTAAGGAACAAGATACAACTCATAAACAAAGTCCACACAAACAAACACAAATTATGGAGTCAAAAACACAAGCAGATAATCCCTTGTTCCCGCAAGACCAGCTGTCACAGATTCAACAAACAATAGCATCCCTTCCATCCAAAAGTGACATAGCTGATTTGAAATATTTTATTAAAAATGAAATATCCTCTCTGAGAAAAGATATGAGTGATATGAACTCAAGAATTGAATACCTTGAAGAGGGGCAAGAAAGTCTGGAATCCATGGTTAGTGACAACACGCAACATCTGAATTGTCAAGATACCATTATTCAGTCATTACAGTTGAAGGTCGAAGACCTCGACAATCGCAGCCAGCGTAGTAACCTGCGGATCCGTGGCATCCCAGAAGAAGTCAATCAGGACATCTTAATGGGATACTTGCTGCAACTTTTTAAACAGCTGGATCCCACACTAGAATTATCTGAATCCTCCATAGAACGGGCTCATCGAGCCCTTATGCCAAAACCCACTTTGCCAAACCCGCCCAGGGACATCATTATGAAATTTGTTAATTTCCAACAGAAAGAAGCCATCTGGAGACAGGCAAGAAGTCAGTTAACAATTTCACACCAGGGCCATAGCCTTCAGATATACCAAGACCTCTGCCCTGCAACCATTGAAAGAAGACGCTCCCTTCGATTTATCACATCCATCCTTCAGGAACGCAAAATAAAGTATCGCTGGGGTTTCCCCTTCAGCTTAATGGTGCATAAAGATGGAAAAACTATAATTTATAAAGACCAGGAGGATCTAGACACACTATCCAAACGCCTTAACATTACGTTTGATTCTCCTTCAACACAAGAAACAAACAAAAATGACATCCCACAAGAACATCCACCTAAATCCCAAAGACCAATGTGGTCTAAAGTATCCAGGAGACGCGCTAAGGATTCTGCACCTTCATGAAAGCCTATTACTCAAGTAGGAAGCAGTCTCCTCACCTTGAAGATAATCTCTTGAGGTTTACAGATCGTATGAGAAATTTCTAGGTTACCATGTTGCACTAATTGTTATGTGTTAGATTTTGTTTGGGTTCTTAGACAGGATGTTTGGTAGCTTTGGGGCCCTCAATGGAAAGAGACTATTGTTATAACAAAAATGACTTTCGAGATTAGAAAGTGGACTGAAACCTATTCATGGAATAATACGTGATACTCTCTATAGAAGTTTTTATACATTAATTGTTTAAGTTCTTAATCTAATATGTTCATTACATGTTTTTATAGCTCCTGGATACAGGTTATTTAGTGTCTAGAGGGGTTTTGAGAAAGCATAATATACTGGAAAATAAGTGTTAATTGTTAATTGTTGAAGGTTAAGATATTATACTTTACATTGGGTGATTATATTACCTACAATTTTAGTCAGCTATGTTATTGTAGCTATAGTACTTTGTTAATAAACTACATTTATTCTACTCAGGTCATTGAGGGGGAAACACTTCCTCATTAGTAATCATATTCTTTTCAATATGGTATTATTTACAATGTTTTGGTTTTCTATTCTTTCTTTCTTTTACTGTACTTCTCTGCTGCTAAAACTGTTAACTTATGACATTTCATGGTACAAATATCATTATATTGTTCACATCATGACCTACCGTTTTCACAAATGCCCTAATTGCAAAATAACAAGTTCATATGGCTGACCATTCTCACAGAAAAAGACCCCCAAATTCATTAAGGATTCAAACCATTAATGCAAAGGCACTAAATATTCCTGCGAAACGAACACAGGCACTTAGGGACTTCAATGGATGCAAATCAGATTTAATATTTATTCAGGAATTTCACTTTCGTAAGGGAAGAGAACCAATTACATTTAATCAAAGATTTGTTACTACGCTTCTCACTCAAAATTTAAAGAAGCATGGAGTGGGAATTTTGATAAAAAAAAAAAAAAAATCTCATTTAAAGAGATTAAGATTTTAAGGGACAAAGCAGGTAGATATATAATACTGGTAGGACTGCTTTATGGTCGTCCGGTTACATTAGTTTTCTTCTACACTCCTAACACCAAGCAAGCATCTTTCATAAAAACGGTAACTAATCTCATCTTAGAACATCAAAAAGGTATCCTAATAATTTGCGGGGACCTAAATACGCCATTAAATCCAACATTAGACTGTTCCTCCACACATTCTTCAGTACCCCAGTCACAAATAAACCGTATACTTAACTCACTGAAAAAACTCACAGTACAAGACCTTTGGAGGTCATATCATCCGGAAAGAGAGGATTACACATTTTATTCAT
Source organism: Bombina bombina (assembly GCF_027579735.1). Taxonomy (NCBI): domain Eukaryota; kingdom Metazoa; phylum Chordata; class Amphibia; order Anura; family Bombinatoridae; genus Bombina; species Bombina bombina. The sequence continues at coordinate 111,002,114 of NC_069503.1, forward strand.
ACCCACATAAACAATATTCTAGAATAGATTATACAGGTGGCCCTCGGTTTACGACGGTTCAATTTGCACCGTTTCAGAATAACGCCCTTTTTTTTGCTATTGAAAAGCATTGTCTGCTATTGAAAGCATTAGCACATGCATACATTAAAATAGCCTGTAGGTGGAGCTGTCCGCTTGTGTTGCAGCAAACACATGCAAAGAAAAGCAAGCCAGACATGATCAATGGATCAGCTTTCAAAGGAAGAAGATCTAACAGCCACTTCCCTTAGCTGCAGACTCAATGCAGAGAACTGTTTGCAGAAAAAGGCAAGTAAAAAATCGTTTTTGTTCATTAAACTTAGTTTGATGATGATACAGTCTGTTGTGTGATTAAACACAGGCAGGTTGAAATTAATCAGTGTATAACCAGACCTGAGCAATGGAGCCGTTTTTAAAGGAACAAGATCTAGCAGCCACTTCCCTTAGCTGCAGAAAAATGCAAGTAAAAAAACGTTTTTCTTCATTAAACTTAGTTTGTTGTGTGATTATTTTGTTCATTAAACTTAGATTGATGATGATGATACAGTCTGTGTTTGTGTAATAATTTTATTAAGTGCGGTTTAGCAAGTGTTTTTGTTTATTAAACTTAGTTTGATGATGATATAATCTATTTTATTAGGTCAATAATGCTGTTTCACATTTAAAGTCTTCATTTCAAAGCTTTAAAAATAATGTATTAGGTGTTACTTATGTCAATTTTGAGAGGGGCCTGGAACCTAACTCCCTCACTTCCCATTGACTTACATTATAAACTGGGTTTCAATTTACAACGGTTTCGATTTACAACCATTCCTTCTGGAACCTAACCCCGGCGTAAACTGAGGGCTACCTGTATCTTTACAGATGTGACTGGCCTTTTGTTATTCACCACTGCCCACATTACCCTTATAACGTGGTCAGACCATGCGTCTGACATTGGTACTCTTGTATGGCCTTCTAAACCCATACATAGATTTACAAATCTTGGCAGACCCTATTATATTCCAAAAAATGTCCAAATCCATAAAAGAATAATTTAATCACAATGATATAGATGGGATGTCCCCTATAACTCTGTGGGAAGCCCACAAATGTGTGATACGAGGCGAACTATTGGCTATTAAAGCTTCCATTACTAAAAAAAGACGCGCATCCCTTGCGACATTACTCACTAACATAGAAAATTTAGAAATTCACCATAGAAGAAATCCTTCGGACAATAACCTTTTACTCACTATTCAGTCGGAAAGAGAAAAACTAGCAACCCACCTTTAATAAAGAACATTAACGCCAGGCGTTACGTCTTCAACAAATAAACTACGAAGGCCAGAACAAAGCAGGTAGAAGCTTAGCAAGATATTTAAAAATAAAGCAACAGAAAAATTACATTCTACAGATTAAAGACGACCATAATAAAATACATCAATCCACACAATCTATTACTAACACATTTCTAAAATATTTTTATGACATATATAACTTACATCATAAATAGGATAACAGCACATTCCCACAAGAACCTAAAATGAATGATATAAATGCATATCTAACATCCCTTAACCTACCACATCTTACCACTAACCAACAAACTCAACTAGAAGACCCTATAACGCCAGAAGAAATCCAATTAGTGGTTAAGGATCTCCCAGCAGGCAAGTCACCTGGGCCTGACGGCTTCAGTAACCGATATTATAAGATGTTTCAGGAAGATCTGATTCCTTATATATCTAGATACTTTAACCACATTGATGAAACAAAAGTATTTTCTCCTAGAGCCCTTGAAGCCCATATTATCCTTCTCCCCAAACCCGGGAAATCTTTGGATCACCCATCACATTAACGCCCAATTTCACTAATAAACTCGGATGTGAAAATATATGCAAAAATAATATCCAACAGATTAAAGCTTGTACTTCCGGATTTGATTCACCGGGACCAGGTTGGATTTGTCCCTAGGAGGGAGGCAAAGGACAACACGGTCAGGGCCCTAAATTTAATTCAATACATTCAAGATAAGGAGATTCCAGGAATCTTATTATCAATGGATGCAGAAAAGGCCTTCGACCGTGTTGGTTGGGAATTTTTGAAAGCTACTTTACATACTATGGGTCTAGGGCCCAAGATACTTTATAGAATATTCTCTCTCTATTCCCACCCTAATGCCAAATTGTTGATAAATGGCACACTGTCAAGCCCGTTCAATATAAGTAATGGTACACGGCAAGGTTGCCCTCTTTCCCCCCTTTTAATTGCTTGCTTTATAGAAACATTAGCCACTAAAATTAGACCAAACCCCTTGATTAGCGGAATAAAATTAGGTACCCAAACATATACAATTTCGTTATTTGCAGACAACATTTTATTCTCCATTACAAAACCCGAAACTTCTATACCATCTTTACTACAAGAGTTTAACGAGTTTAAAAGGTTGTCAAATTTCACTATTAATGTCTCTAAAACTGAAGTACTAAATATTAATTTAGATACACAAACCCTGACCATAACTAAAACACTAATGCCATTTACTTGGCGTTCCCATTCTCTTCACTACCTGGGGATAGAATTAACCACGTCTATAGAAAATACTTTTAAATATAATTACCTCCCTATCCAAAAAAATATCATAAGGGATCTATCTTCATGGCTTTCCAAAAGGATCTCATGGCTTGACAAAATAAATGTATTGAAGATGAACATTTTTCCAAGGCTCTTGTATATAATGCAAGTACTGCCAATTCCGCTCCCCAAGAATTATATTCCCGCCTTGCAGAAAGCTTTTAGCGATTATGTATGGCGTAGACTCCCTCCAAGGATAAACCAAAGAATTATGCAAACCCCCAAACTCCAAGGTGGTCTAGGTATACCCAATATAGTGAAATACCGCCAAGCTATATTTTTGCAGAGGATTGTCGATTGGTGTATACATTTTGATCATAAAAGGTGGGTCCAGTTGGAACACATTATGTCAGACACTCCTCACTTAGGACGACTTTGTTGGAACTTTGAACATTCAATGTCCAAACCTAGTTTAAACTCTCCACTAATAGCTGAAACATACAAAGTTTGGGAAAATATACTGGCAACAACCTCATATGTCTCTTCGAGGCCCTCCCCATTAACTTCTATTATCGTCAATGGTCAATTCCTCCTGGGGACACAATCACTAGGAGGAATTCCAGATTCCTTTTATAGAGATATTCCAATACATTTCATTACATCTAATGAACAAATTCTATCACAAACAGCTATTACTGACAAGGGTTATGCCCTTTTTCATAATTGGTTTCAGTACACTCGTTTTCACCATTTTATAACGCGTCATAAACAAGCCAGGAATATGAGACCCTTGACTAATTTCGAACACTTATGCGTTTGAGCCCCACCATTATCACACATTCTATCAACAATATATAAAATACTGACACAAAATCTTCCGGGTTACATGCCTACATTCCTTGAAAAATGGGAAGAGGAATTGGAAGTGGTGATATTACCTCAAACTAGTACATTTATTTTCCAAAATGTTACAAAAACATCAATCTCCCTTTCTATCCAAGAAATTAATCTGAAGATCCTTCATAGATGGCACTTCTCTCCTGTTAAACTGCATCGCTTATTCCACAGCAAATCTAACCGTTGCTGGAGATGTGGTCATGGCAACCTAGCCCACATGTGGTGGTGCAACGCGATCCAGAATTTCTGGAGATCCATAATAGGGGAAATGGAAACCATTCTAGATACTCAATTCCCCCTAGACCCAACAATTTGGCTGCTGAACAGACCTCCCAAAATTAAAATCAAAGCTTATCTTAAACTATTTTATATTATGTCAAACAGCGCCAGATATCTCCTAGCTAGAAACTGGAAATCCAAAGAGGCCCCTTCTTTAATTATGTGGAAACAAAGAGTGTCAGAATTATTTGACATAGAGGAGTTTTGCTATATTAAATATGCTAAAATGGATATATATGTTGAAATGACTATCCTATGGGGTCAATATCTGGAGAATTAATTGCTCCCATGTAATAAGGTCAAAGTTGCTAAATAGGGTTAACAATATTTATTTTATTGAGTTAATGGTAGTAAAACTGCTTATGTTACAATTTAAGATAGGTCGTCAGTTCTATCTTTATCTTAACAAAATGGAAAAATTGAACAGTCTCTGGCAGCATCTTCTCTTCTCTCCTTTCTTCTCTCTTCTTTTCTCTTCTTCTCTGACTTTGACTCTCCTTCCACTGTTTATTGGATAATATAGATATGGGGCTAGGGAAGGGTCTTAGAGACTATTTCTTCTTCTCTCAACAGATTTGATTGTAAAATGTTGCCGATTAATATCTATTGCTTAGGAATCTGTGACTTCCATACTGTACTTTGAATTATGCAAATAAAATTGGTTAAAAAAATAAAAATAAAACCTCTAGCCTACCTGGCAATAAAAATTACAAACACCCCCCCCAAAAGTAAAAGCCACCACCCATCCACCCAACCAAACCCCCAAATAAAACTCTTATCTAAATATACCTAAGCTAACCATTGCCCTGAAAAGGGCTTTTGGATGGGCATTGCCCTTTAAAGGGCATTTAACTCTTTTACGGTGCCCAAACCCTAAGCTAAAAATAAAACCCAGCCAATAAACCCTTAAAAAAAAAAAAACTAACACTAACCCCTGACGATCCGCAGTTTTCGAAGACCGGACATCAATCCTCATTGAAGCGGGCAGAAGTCTTCATCCAGATGGCATCTTCTATCTTCATCCATCCGGGTCCATCTTCAAGACATCCGGCGCGGAGCATTCTCTTCTTCCGATTGTTGCTGGAAAATTAAGTTTCCTTTAAGGTACATCATCCAATATTGCGTTCCTTACATTCAGATTGGCTGATAGAAGTCTATCAGCCAATCGGAATGTAAGGGACGCCATCTTGGATGACGTCACTAAAAGTGAACTTCATTTCCCAGCGACGATCGGAAGAAGAGGATGCTCCGCACCGGATGTCTTGAAGATGGACCCACTCCACGCCGCTTGGATGAAGACTTTGCCGGCTATATGAGGATAGATGTCTGGTCTTCGAAAACTGTAAGTGGATCGTCGGGGGTTAGTTGTTGGGTTTTATTTTTAGCTTAGGGTTTGGGCACCGTAAAAAAGAGCTAAATGCCCTTTTAAGGGCAATACCCATACAGATGCCCTTTTCAGGACAATGTTTAACTTAGGTTTATTTAGATAGTTTTATTTGGGGGGTTTGGTTGGGTGGGTGGTGGGTTTTACTGTGTGGTGGTGTTTGTCATTTTTATTGCCAGGTAAAAGCTGATATCTTTGGGGCAATGCCCCACAAAAGGCCCTTTTAAGGGCTATTGGCAGTTTAGTGTAGGGTAGGGTTTTATTATTTTGGGGGGGCTTTTCTATTTTGAAATGTCTATTAAATTAGGAGTAATTCGTGTTTTTTTTGTTGATAATTTCATTTTTTATTTTGTTTAATTTAGTGTTTTTTTTGTTTGATGTTTTTGTAATTTAGATAACTGTATTTGATTAATTTATTTTATTTGATTGTAATATTGATTAAAATTGTAATAGAGGCGAAGATATCCGGAGCGGCAGATTAGGGGTTAATAAATGTATTATAGTGTTTGCAATGCGGTAGGGCCTCGGTTTAGGGGTTAATAGGTAGTTTTGGGTGTTAGTGTACTTTGTAACACTTTAGTTATGAGTTTTATGCTACAGCTTTGTAACGTAAAACTCATAACTACTTACTTTAGATGGCGGTACGGATCTTGTCAATATAGGGTGTACCGCTCACTTTTTGGCCTCCCAGGCAAACTCGTAATACCGGCGCTATGGGAGTCCCATTGAAAAAAGACTTTTTCAAAAGTGCGGTACTTAGTTGTGTGAAAGCCAAAAAGGTGTGTGGTACACCTATACCTACAAGACTTGTAATGGCGGCGTTATGGAAAAAGCAGTGTTATGAAGCATAACAATGCTTTTTCACTCATAATGCCAAACTCGTAATCTAGCTGAATGCCACTTATAGTATTATATATGGGACTGAGGCTGTGACAGAAATATCTCGGTGTAACATTACACTATAGTGGTTGGGCTGTGTGTGGTCTGACATTGTGCAGTTCTGTATCTAGTAATAAAGACACCAGTACATGCATTGCATTTTATTTTCTATTGATGTGCAAGGTGTGTGCACTTGGCGCTACCAGTGTGTGAATTCTGACGTTTGCATTAATTACTGGCAATATTATAAAGCTCCCCCCTTGGTGTCTGGCTCATGCCATTTGTATAGCTGCAAGTATTCTGTGTTACGTGACATGGCTGCTTTGTAGGGAGGAACCGTATGGCATAGTAATTGTGAGGGGGGGTATTATGCAGGGAGTGGGACTCTATATTTATGGGACACCAGAGGGGACAATAGACATCTATAAGAGAACAAAAGTCCAGGTGTGACCCTCTCATTGTCTCCCAACTGACAAGTTGTACTCATGTGAGTCACACAGAGAAAGGTGACACTCCCACATTAGTATAAATATCTGTGTAACACTCAGTGATATCACAGGAGGAACCAGAGAGACTTCATACTTACAGAGCTTCTGCTAAACGGTGATATGCAAAACCTGACATAAATCTTTAATAACAGCCTCACACTGTTGTGTTTTATATAATGATGATAAAATATTGTTCTGTATTTTGTTATGATAAACATTTCACTTCATATAAGAAACTGAGTTTATGTAAAAAAACTAAATTGTACTTATTTAATTTGTATTTAATTTGTTTTCTATATTTTTCATGCTGTGTTAATGAATTTGTTTAGTTTTTCCATTAAAAAGGCTGATTTAATACATAATAATTTACTGCAGTTTGTAAAATGAATGTTTGTAGCAGAACCAAGCCATATTTTCAAGCTTGAGGAGGTCTGTCCAAAAATACATTTGTGGGGGTTGTTCCTGTTATACAATGAGCAATAGATTTTTTAAGTATCAGCCAATTAGAATCCTGTATTTCCCTATAGGTTTATAATTAACTGTAGAGCCTAGATAAACCATTTCTTCTACAAGATACGACGAGTCCACGGATTTCATCCTTACTTGTGGGGGATATTAACCTCCTGATAACAGGTTTCAAAGAGGACCACAGCAGAGCTGTATATATAGCTCCTCCCTTCCCTCCACCCCCAGTCATTCTCTTTGCCTGTGTTAGTAATAGGAAGAGGCTAAGTGAGGTGTTAGTTTTAGATTCTTCAATCAAGAAGTTTTTTATTTTAAATGGTACCAGTGTGTACTATTTTCCTCAGGGAGATATGGAAGAAGATTTCTGCCCTGAGGTTGATGATCTTAGCAGATGTAACTAAGATCCATTTTGGTTCCCACAGAGCTCTGAAGGTAGTGCAAGAGAAATCTTCAGTGTGGAGAACGGTGTCATGCTACAAGTAGCATTGAGGTATGTTCAGTCTTTTTATTTCTGAGGAGACTTGTTATATCAGAATTGGCTGACATTTTTCCTTGCAAGGGAAGGGGTAAGCAGTAGACCTGTATCACTGAGGGTGTTACTGAAATTCCTTATATTCATACATATTGCTATATCTGTATGGGGCTGGACACTGGGAGAGGCAGCTTGACATTTATACATTTATTATTTAACAAAGTCAGTAGGGCTGCAGTTTATAATCATAAAGGGTTCAGGGGACCACATGGCTTATTTTACAAACCGCTTCCCATGTGGTTAAACAGACTATTCAGACGACGTCCATGATGGGCGGGGCCTATTTTGCGCACTCAGACGTGCAGTTTACTCTGACTGAGAAGGCAGCAGGAATTAGCTCCGGTGGGGCCTAGAGTTGAGTTCTGTTCACCAGATCGTTGTCGAGTCGTTTTTGCAGTACTCCGGGGCAGGTAGGCGTCGCAGCAGAGCTGTGGCGAGGTGCAGGGGTAATTTTTTTCCATTACAATATATTTTGTGATTAAAATGCTTCTTAGATGGTAAATTCATCATTTGCCTATAGGGTGCAATAATTTTTGGGCCAATTAAATTATTATATTTGATTGTTTTAGCGTTTTTAATCGCTTTAGGCAGTTTGAGAAAAATTGTTGCGCTTTTTATTTCTTAAATCTAAATACTAGTGTGGCTAGTACTAGTCTGTTCAACATGTCTGACATTGAGGAAACTAATTGTTCTATGTGTTTAGAAGCCATTGTGGAACCCCCTCTTACTTTGTGTACCTCTTGTACTGAAAGGGCCTTACAATGTAAAAAGCATATTTTAGGTAAAGAAAGTGTGCCTAAGAATCATCTCAGTCTGAAGAGAATCAGGATATGCCATCTAATTCTCCCCAAGTGTCACAACCTTTACACAAGCGACGCCAAATACTTCAAGTGCGTCTAATTCTTTTACTCTGCAGGATATGGCTGCAGTTATGTCAACTACCCTTACAGATGTATTATCTAAGTTACCAGTGTTACAGGGTAAACGCGGTAGGTCGGGTATTAATGTGAATACTGAATCCTTTGATGCTTTGTTGGCTATTTCCGATGTACCCTCACAGGGCTCTGAGTTGGGGGTCAGGGAATTGCTGTCTGAGGGAGAACTTTCAGACTCAGGAAGTATGTTACCTCAGACAGATTCGGACGTCATGTCCTTTAAATTTAAGCTTGAACATCTCCGCCTGTTACTCCGGGAGGTTTTAGCGACTCTGGATGATTGTGACCATATTGTGATTCCTCCAGAAAAATTGTGTAAAATGGACAAATATCTAGAGGTACCTATTGTTTTTCCGGTTCCTAAAAGAATTTCGGAAATTTATAAAAAAGGAATGGGATAGACCGGGTATACCGTTCTCTCCTCCCCCTAATTTCAAGAAAATGTATCCCATATCAGACACCATTCGGGACTCTTGGCAATCGGTCCCATAAGGTGGAGGGAGCTATTTCTACCCTGGCTAAGCGTACAACTATACCTATTGAAGACAGTTGTGCTTTTAAAGACCCTATGGATAAGAAGTTGGAGGGTCTTCTAAAGAAATTGTTTATTCATCAGGGTTTTCGTTTACAACCAACAGCTTGCATTGTTCCAGTTACTACTGCAGCAGCTTTTTGGTTTGATGCTCTTGAAGAGTCTCTGAAGGTTGGGACCCCTTTAGAGGACATTTTGGATAGAATTAAGGCTCTCAAGCTAGCTAATTCTTTTATTACAGATGCCGTTTTTCAAATTGCTAAATTGGCGGCGAAAAATGCAGGATTTGCCATTTTAGCACGTAGAACTTTATGGTTAAAATCATGGTCTGCTGATGTGTCATCAAAATCTAAGCTTTTGGCTATTCCTTTCAAGGGTAAGACCCTATTCGGGCCTGAGTTGAAAGAAATCATTTCTGACATTACTGGAGGTAAAGGTCACGCCCTACCTCAGGATAAGTCCATTAAGATGAGGGGTAGACAAAATAATTTTCGTTCCTTTCGAAATTTTAAAGGAGTACCCTCTGCTTCCTCTTCCTCCACAAAGCAGGAAGAGAATTTTGCTCTGTCCAAATCCGTCTGGAGACCCAACCAGGCTTGGAACAAAGGTAAAAAACCCAAGAAGCCCGCTACTGCTACAAAGAGAGCATGAAGGGGCGGCCCCCGACCCGGGACCGGATCTAGTAGGGGGTAGACTTTCTTTGCCCAGGCTTGGGCAAGAGATGTTCAGGACCCCTGGGCATTGGAAATCGTGACCCACGGGTATCAACTGGAATTCAAGGATTTTCTCCCAAGAGGTAGATTTCTTCTTTCACAATTGTCTGTAGACCAGATAAAAAGAGAGGTGTTCTTACGCTCTGTTAAAGACCTCTCTACCATGGGAGTAATTCGTCCCATTCCAAAACTGGAACAGGGACAGGGGATTTACTCAAATCTTTTTGTGGTTCCCAAAAAAGAGGGAACTTTCAGACCCATTTTAGATCTCAAGTGTCTAAACAAGTTTCTCAGAGTCCCATCGTTCAAGATGGAGACTATCCGAACAATTTTACCAATGATCCAGGAGGGTCAATATATGACTACCGTGGACTTGAAGGATGCATACCTTCATATCCCTATTCACAAGGATCATCATCATCATTTCCTAAGGTTTGCCTTCCTGGACAAACATTTTCAGTTTGTGGCTCTTCCCTTCGAGTTGGCCACAGCACCCAGGATCTTCACAAAGGTTCTAGGGTCCCTTCTGGCAGTTCTCAGACCGTGGGGCATAGCAGTGGTGCCTTATCTGGACGATATTTTGATTCAGGCGTCGACTTATCATCTGACGAAATCTCATACAGAAACAGCGTTGTCTTTTCTCGGTTGGAAGGTGAACCTAGAAAAGAGATCACTAGTTCCACGGACAAGGGTTCCCTTCTTGAGAACTCTGATAGACTCGGTAGACAATTTAGGGCTGCAACAACTAATCGGTAAGTTTGATCATAAAAATAGTTGTCAGCAAATCTCATTATCAATTAGGTGGTCAGCGATTAGTTGGTCAGTTGCACAACACCAGCTGCTTTAATCTGATGATCTACTGCAACTAAGATTGTGCAAAAAAAATTGAATTTATTTATTTTTTTAATCTTTTTTTCTATCCGATTAATCGGACAGAAAAAAAATAAATAAAAAATGTTTGCACAATACCATGTTCAGGAGTTCATCAGATTGAAGCAGCTGGTGCTGTGCAATTAACCAACTAATCGCTAACCACCTAATTGATAATGAGTTTCTTTGACAACTATTTTTATGATCAATCTTACCGATTAGTTGTTGCAGCCCTAGTAGACATTAAAATATTTCTGACGGAGATCAGAAAATCAAAGATTCTAAATACTTGCCGAGCCCTTCAGTCCATTCCTCAGCCATCAGTGGGTCAGTGTATGGAGGTAATGTTTTCATCTCAGACCACTGCAGCTGCGCATGCTCAGGCAGTGGAAGGGGTACTATGCAAATTTATCTCCTCAGATAAATCTGGATCAAGAGACCAGAGACTCTCTTCTTTGGTGGTTGTCACTGGATCATCTGTCCCAGGGGACTTGTTTCCGCAGACCCTCGTGGGTGATAATGACAACTTCCGTTTAGGTCTCTGTCTTGTCCCTCCCGTTTCATCCGTGTCCTGTAGCTTTGGTATTCTATCCCACAAGTAAGGATGAAATTCGTGGACTCGTCGTATCTTGTAGAAGAAAAGTACATTTAAGCTTAACTGAGAAATCATTTTCTTCTACGATACGACGAGTCCACGGCCCTCCCTGTCATTTTTCAGACAGATTTAAATTATATTTTTTGTAATTTCAGTCACCTCTGCACCTTTTAGCTTTTCCTTTCTCTTCCTAAACCTTTGGTCGAATGACTGGGGTGGAGGGAAGGGAGGAGCTATATATACAGCTCTGCTGTGGTGCTCTTTGCCACTTCCTGTAAGCAGGAGGTTAATATCCCACAAGTAAGGATGAAATCCGTGGACTCGTCGTATCGTAGAAGAAATTAATTTATCAGGTAAGCATAAATTTACTTTTTCATTTAAAGGGACAGTCTCCAGAATTGTTATTGTTTTAAAAGATAGATAATCCCTTTATTACCCATTCCCCAGTTTTGCATAACCAACACAGTTATAATAATATACTTTTAACCTCTGTGATTATCTTGTACCTAAGCCTCTGCAAACTGCCCCTTTATTTCAGTTCTTTTGACAGACTTGCAGTCTAGCCAATCAGTGCCTTCTCCCAGATAACTTCACGTGCACAAGCACAGTGTTATCTATATGAAATATGTGAACTAACACCCTCTAGTGGTGAAAAACTGTTAAATGCATTCTGAAAAGAGGTGGCCTTCAAGGTCTAAGAAATTAGCATATGAACCTCCTAGGTTAAGCTTTTAACTAAGAATACCAAGAGAACAAAGCAAAATTGGTGATAAAAGAAAATTGGAAAATTGTTTAAAATTACATGCTCTATCTAAATCATGAAAGTTTATTTTGGCCTAGACTGTCCCTTTAATATTAGTGTGAAGTTGCTATTTGCTCCAGTAATAAATATCACTCAGCTTATGGCCCTGTTGTATCAGTCTCATCACATTTACTGATCTAATCATAAATATCTTGTGATCTGCATATTATTTTATTTCTAATGAGGTTATTTTATAATACATTTCTTATTTCTATTAGCTGCACCTGTTTATCATCAGAACGTTTATCCCACTGATCTGTGACTGATTCTTGTTGTTAGTAAAGACTTTAGTAAGTGTATTCTGCACCTTCAGCTGCTGCTGTTTGTCACATGATCAGACTTAAAGGGACAGTGTCCTGTAAATTTTGGTTTTCCCTTGAAAAACATTTGGGGTTTCTTGTTATTTTATCATTTAAATAGAACATATAATTTAACAACTTTCCAATGACATCTATTTTGATATTTTCTGTATTCTCTAGATATCCTTTATTGAAGCAGCAGCAATGTACTACTGGGAGCTAGCTGAGCACATAAGGTGAGCCAATGGCAAGAGGCTTGTATGTAGTGCCACTAATCAGCAGCTAGCGCACCATAGTGCATTATATGCTTTGTCACAAAGGTCCCCAAGGGAATAAAGCAGATTTGATAATAGAAGGAAATTGAAAAGTTGTTTAAATTTGAATCATAAAAGTGTAATTGTGACTTTGCTGTCCCTTTAATGTGTTTCTAATGACTTGTTTTACCGGTGTATAAAATAGTATAAAGTGTGTGGGAAATTTCACCTTTAGGTTTAGTTTTTATGTGAAATAACTGTTTGCTGTTTGTAATTTATTTTCATTATTAAATTGTACACAGCCTTTTAAATGACCTGAGGCAGCGGCTCCTACTTAGCATATGCAGGAGTTCACATTATATAAAAATATGAGTCTGTTATTGGCTGATAGCTGTCACATGGTACAGGTGCAGAAAACAATCTATTGTTCGTTTTTTTTTTTTTTTTTTTTTTTAAATCTTTTTATTGAAGCAATGATTTAGCATACAAACAAGGGGTTGCAACAATATACAACACATTTTTGAGATTGCTTATAGCAGGATACATCATATGGGTTACATATTAGAGATACATATGTAATAAACATTGATTATTATCTATATGATGGAAAACAAATCCCACAAACGATTGCTGCAGGAGGAGAAAATAGAAATAGTACATCAACATGCCAATGAAAAAAATAAAATAAAATTTTTAAACCTCCAAATCTTGCTAAGACCACTCTTGGGCCATAGTATAAAATGGAATACAAATAATACCTGAAGGTTGCTTCAAAAGTAAGAGACCATGTGTGGATCTCGGTGTTTAAGCCTCAGGTTTTAGTTTAAATATAATCAACAGTTATTTTTAAAATTATAAATTCAACTAGTAAGTAGTGTTGATTAGGCTTGCTTAACTAGATAGGTTAAATAAGGCCAACAATATAGGATTATATGAGAGTAAATACTAAGGGTGTTGATAGGCTTGCTTAACTAGATAGGTTAAATAAGGTCAACAATATAGGATTATATGAGAGTAAATACTAAGGGTGTTGATAGGCTTGCTTAACTAGATAGGTTAAATAAGGTCAACAATATAGGATTATATGAGAGTAAATACTAAGGAAATTATTATGGTTGTGGTATATACAAGAAAAACCACGTATTTATTCCTCCAAATTCAGGGGGCTCATTAGTAGCGGGGGGGGGAGGTGGTGGATCAAGTAAGTTGTGTCTTATGTTACTGGGGTAGGACGGATTTACCAGAGCAAGTCTACTAAGGGATGCTAAACTGCTTGGAGCTATTTGTCATCTGTCGTATAGTCAGGTAATGGTAAATATAAAAGGTTATGAGTCGAAATTAACATTGAGGGGCTAAAATAAATCTAGCTAAGATTAGCAGGTAGCTGAGGGAGCTTTCTATTAAAGTAAAAAATTCTGTGGTGCAATGGATAGGTTTTATGTCGATATCTATTAGCAAGCCAGCAGGCAAATGATCTATAGAGTAGATAATGAGTCGCCTCTAGTTTTAATGTATGGGGTTAATAGGAGAGTAGTATCAAATCAACTGATAACACTTTCATTGAGATGGACAAGGCTCAAACGTATGTGCGTACAGGCAGCAAACATCAACAATAGGAGGAAATCCACCAACATCCCAGCAACCTTGCTCCCCAACCCCAGCACACTAAATATCTAGAAGGGTTCAGCTACAGTTCCTCACCTATAAATAGAACTTGCCTGCCTCATGAACCGTATACAAGTAAATCCCCTTGCTCGTATAGATATAGTAGAAAAAAACTAGGTTTATAATGCGGTATCGCCATTATCTCTGAATGAAAAGGATTGCTATCATATGGCCTTTACTAGCGCAAAGTAAAATATAAAGGGATCTATACAATAATGGAAAATTATAATACTCCCTCTCCTTTAATTGGGACCTGTCTACTGAGTGTGGGCCCTACACCCAGCGCAGGTGAATCATGTCTGCTAGGAATATTTGTAATCAAAGGAGAGGGGAATATGACAAATTCTAAGAGGCTTAGGCAGGAATAAATGGGCTAGGTAACACAGCCTATATAATACTCAACTATATAAGAGGAGCAGGCAAGTATGTATAGAACAAACTAGGGCTGGACTATAAACAATGTGAAATAGTCTAGGTTTATGGCCAAGAAATAATATTAACATATACACTATAGGCCAAGAGAAAGCTGTAGTATTATTCTAAAAAGGACATACAGCTTTGAACTAAAAATGTTCCAACATGAAAATGAAATAAATCAAATAAAAGATTCAGGAGCATGGGCTGCAAATCTAATAGCAATAGGGGGCTTTAACAGAAACCTCCACTCAGCAAAGCGTTGGGACAATTCTGAAATGCGAATTGAGTGACTTAAAATAATGGCCTAAGGGTTGTTGGTTGTTTAATTATAACTTTCACGTGGGTCATATACTAAAATATTGGCTCTATTGGAGGTAAGCTATCCATGATAATCAAAAGCTGTAAGTAGGAACTCAGCACATTCTTTTTTCAGAGCATAATCATACACATATAGACATACCCCCAATGACCTCAGTAAATAAAACCTACAACATAGGCTCACTTAGTTAACTAAATATAAGATGGTAAAACTTAGCAAGTAAGATTAAATACAATAGTACAGTATACCAGATATAATATGAATTTAAATGTAAAGAGGGGAAGATCTTAACCTATAATTTATGCACTGAGAGCTACATGAGGTAGTTTCCTGTGGTTAGGCTCAAATATGTGGGTTAATAATCTTTAAGAAAGGTAGTTCAGTAGACTACAATTGTATAGTGAACACCCCTAGTCATAAGCACAACAAAAATTTAACTAAGGAACAGCAGTGGATTGAGCTAAAAAGAATAAAAATAAACTATGCAGATAGAATAGAATGAGACATTCTAATGGAGACAAAAAGTTATTAGTCCATAAGAGGACACTGGTAAGTCACTTTTGCACATCTATGATAGAATATTCACGTTAACATACAGTCTCTCCGGTAAATTTGTAATCTGGATGAGAGATAATGCCATGGCGTGACATACCATATGTTGAACAGCTTCATGTAGCCTCTCAAGCCAATTCCCAATGCCGCTCCAGGACTGCGGGCAAAATCAAGCGCAGAGGGGCTCCCGGCCAAGGAAGAGGAGGAGGATCTCTGCCGAACCCGAGACCCAGCCTCTGTATTTTCTCGGTGCGTAGGAGCGGCTATGGGTAGGTAGTTTTCTTCCTCTTTGTGAGATCCGCTACCATGAATAGCCTGGGTAGCCGGTATAGAACCCTGGTCTGTCGAGGTAGAGAGCTTAGTCAAGAGTGCTTCTAGGAGCCGGCAGGAGGTCTCAATAAAACCTGAAGCTATCACCTCCCAGTCCACCTCGGCCGCCATTTTCCTTTTTAGAGAGTCTTAAACCACAGCAGATATCCTCACTGCGGCTGCTGTTACAACTCAATTTAATTAGCTGGGTACAAATAGTGGGCCACTGTGTGGGTATTGTAAGCTGCAAGTTCCGTTATGATTTTCACAGGTCTTCCATAAACTGCGCCAGCTGTCTCCACCTGCGTGGCTGCAGTGCAAGGCTTAGATTGAGCTTAAATATGCAATGTAGATTCCCATACTCGATTAGTAGGATGCTTTATGAATCAAACTAGCAGGGGTCTTCAGTAAAACTGCAAAAATATATGTTAACTTATATTCTTACCCCTATTGTCAAAATTGAGAGCCAGAGCCCTTGCAATGCACGTCTGGTCTCTTAGGTAGTTGGCTCCGCCCCCCAATCTATTGCTCTTTTAAATTTCATAGTAAGTTTTATTGCCTTGTATTTTTATTATGCATCTGTGGTTTTGTAATTCTATATTTTTTGGTCCTTTTTAAATGGACTGAATTTTCCAAAAGAACATCTCATTATATTATCACTCTATGCAAACACAAATTCTTTATTTTCTTAAAGGGACAGTCAACACCAGAATTTTTGTTGTTTAAAAAGAAAGATAATCCCTTTATTCCATATTCCCCAGTTTTGTATAGCCAACACTGTTATAGAAATACACATTTTACCTCTGTGATTACCTAAGCCTCAGCACCCAATCAGTGCTGACTCCAGGGTAACTTCACGTGCATGAGGTCAATGTTATCTATATGAAACACATGAACTAATGCCCTCTAGTGGTCAAAATGCATTCAGATTAGAGACAGTCTTCAATGTCTAATAAATTAGCATATGAACCTCCTAGAATTAGCTTGCAACTAAGAATACGAAGAGAACAAAGCAAAATTGGTGATAAAAGTAAATGGGAAAGTTGTTTAAAATTACATTCTCTATTTAAATCATGAAAAAAAAAATGTTTTGCTCTTGACTGTCCCTTTAACTCTATCCAAACAATTGATATTAACATTTTAGTGCCTATTTCTCCCACATTCCCTTGCAATGTGATTTAAGACAACTCCGTATTGACCAAGAGAAGTTAAAGGACTGGGAGTGCAGCACATGACAAAATGTCTGACAGGGAGAATTAGTAGGAAGTACAATACCAATACTGCAGTATCCAATTTAACTTATTTTTAAACAACTGATATTTAACATTTATCTCAGGAGAAAATATTGTTTCATATAAATTATAGAAAATACAGATTAATATATATTTATTAAGTTGTGATATGGCCCCACTTAAATAGATGTTCTATCATTATGTTGTATAGATCTGGGAAGATTCTTACTGAAGGAGCAATTATAACACCCAAAGCGCTAACTGTACTAAATGCTTGTGCTAAATCAATAGCACATATGTAATAACCTAATCAGCTGATCTGTATCACATGACTGGTTATGTGTGCCTTTAATTATACCATATGTACAGTTAATCAGAAACATTATTATTATCTGTCTAAACCATTTAATATACTTTTTACAGACACGGCCAGAGCACTGAGAGATATCAGGTATTGATGTAACTGGAGTGAATAAGGGAACCTTCTTCCAGAGCACAGATATTGGAGCCTGTTATCAGCATGAACTCATATGTGTTAGGTGAGTGTAATACATATTATGCTGACTTTAATTACTGGGAAAATAAAATAGATCGCTCATTAAACAAATATAAACTATTATATTTATATCTGCATCTTTTAAGGACATTTGTGTCAGTGACAGTTATAAAGAGGGTGCAACATCTATTGGGCTGAGTAGGAGGAGGGTAAAAAATACAACTCCCTCTCTGTCCTTTTAGACAGATCATGTCCAAAAACTGCCTAACCTCACCCCCTGACCTGTTCAGTATTTAGAACACCTGCAACTCCACCTTCCCCTGCCCTGACCTTACTTATGGAACACCCATAACTACACTTATGCCTACCTTGTTCCCATGTGTGTAAGACCCACAACTCCCCCAGTGTTCCCCACCCCAGAACCACCATGATTTGTGTGTTTAATTTTACAGTGAGTATTATTAAACTAATAAAGTTTTATTCTATAAGGTATGACGAGTCCACAGATTCATCCTTTACTTGTGGAATATTATCCTCCTGCTAACAGGAAGTGGCAAAGAGCACCACAGCAGAGCTGTCTGTATAGCTCCTCCCTTAGCTCCACTCCCCAGTCATTCTCTTTGCCTACTCTAAGTACTAGGAAGGGTAAAGTGAAAGAGGTGATAAAATATTAGTTTTTAATTTCTTCAAGCAAGAATTTTTTGTTTTAAATGGTACCGGTGTGTACTATTTACTCTCAGGCAGCAGATGGATGAAGACTTCTGCCTGGAGGATGATGATCTTAGCATTTGTAACTAAGATCCAGTGCTGTTCCCACAGAGGCTGAGGGGTACAAGAAACTTCAGTGTGAGGAACATTTTCATGCTATATAGCAGTGAGGTATGTCCAGTCATTTTTTTCTGGAGAGACTGTGTATTTCAGAAAGGCTGACAGTATCCCCATGAGGGTAAGGGTAAGCAGTAATCCTAAGAGCTATAGAAAGGCATTACTAAGCTTGAATAAGGGGCTAATTAAAAAATGGTTGACACTGAGTTTTGAATGTTTGTGAGCAAATGTTTTTTGAACTGGCTGTGCTGTTAACGTTTTGTGGGCAATAACTTTTTTTGGGCAACTTTGAGGGTACACTTGGCTTATCTTTTGGGTCTCAGAACCCACATGGCTAGTTTTAAACCGCTCTGGTGCGGTTCTTTGAGGCTGTAGAGACATTGAGTGAGATGGGCGGGTCCTATTTTATCGCCTCAGATGCGCAGTTGTTTTCACTCTGCAAGCTCCAACTCCTGAGGGCTCTTGTGAATGTTTTGGGCCAAATCAAAGCTTTAACCCCATATTTACAATCCCTAAGGGCAGGTAGGCGCCACACCAGGGCTGGGGGTGTTTTTTCTGGATTTAGGACTTATTTCAATCCGGTTTGCACAATAAAGGGTTAAATGTTAAATTTTCTTGTGGAGCAAACTTAACTACACATATTGAGTCTGCTATAAAAAAATTAAAAAATTTGGTGCATTTTAAAGCAGTTTTGCAGAACGTGTATGCTTTTTTTCTCTTAAAGGCGCAGTACCGTTTTTTAAGATTGTTATTTTTTTCACTAAATAAAGTGTTTTCATGCTTGTTTGTAGTCATTACTAGCCTGTTCAACATGTCTGACATTGAGGAAAGTCATTGTTCAATATGTTTAGAAGCCATTGTGGAACGCCCACTTAGAATGTGTCCATCATGCACTGAAAGGTCAATAAATTGCAAAGAACATATTTTATCTACTAAAAGTATGTCGCAGGATGATTCTCAGTCAGAAGGGAATCTGGTTATGCCATCTAATTCTCCCCAAGTGTCACAACCATTAACGCCCGCACAAGCGACGCCAAGTACTTCTAGTGCATCCAATTCTTTCACCCTGCAAAATATGGGCGCAGTTATGAATACTACCCTCACAGAGGTTTTATCTAAGCTGCCTGGGTTGCAGGGGAAGCGCAGTAGGTCTGGTGTGAGAACAAATGCTGAGCCCTCTGACGCTTTATTAGCCATATCCGATGTACCCTCACAATGTTCTGAGTTGGGGGTGAGGGATTTGCTGTCTGAGGGAGAGATTTCTGATTCAGGAAAGATGTTCCCTCAGACAGACTCGGATATGATGGCTTTTAAATTTAAACTAGAACACCTCCGCTTGTTGCTCAGGGAGGTTTTAGCGACTCTGGATGATTGTGGCCCTATTGTAGTTCCAGAGAAATTGTGTAAAATGGACAGATTTCTAGAGGTTTACTGCCTACACTGATGTTTTTCCGGTCCCTAAGAGGATTTCGGACATTGTTACTAAGGAGCGGGATAGACCAGGTATTCCGTTCGCTCCCCCTCCTACTTTTAAGAAAATGTTTCCCATATCAGACACCATGCGGGACTCGTGGCTGACGGTCCCTAAGGTGGAGGGAGCTATTTCTACCCTGGCTAAGCGTACAACTATACCTATTGAGGACAGTTGTGCTTTCAAAGATCCTATGGATAAAAAATTAGAGGGTCTCCTAAAGATATTCTGGATAGAATTTGGGCTCTCAAGCTAGCTAATTCTTTCATTACAGATGCCGCTTTTCAACTGGCTAAATTAGCGGCAAATAATTCAGGTTTTGCCATTTTAGCACGTAGAGCGTTATGGCTTAAGTCCTGGTCTGCTGATGTGTCATCAAGATCTAAGCTTTTAGCCATCCCTTTCAATGGTAAGACCCTATTCAGGCCTGAACTGAAAGAGATCATTTCAGACATCACTGGAGGGAAAGGCCATGCCCTTCCTCAGGATAAGACAAATAAGATGAGGACCAAACAAAATAATTTTCGTTCCTTTCGAAACTTCAAAGGTGGTCCCTCTACCTCTTCCCCTGCTGCAAAGCAAGAGGAGAATTTTGCTAAATCAAAGTCAGTCTGGAGACCTAACCAGACTTGGAACAAAGGTAAACGGGCCAAGAAGCCCGCTGCTGCCTCCAAGACAGCATGAAGGGGTAGCCCCCGATCCGTGACCGGATCTAGTAGGGGGCAGACTTTCTCTCTTTGCTCAGGCTTGGGCAAGAGACGTTCAGGACTCCTGGGCTTTAGAAATCGTAACCCAGGGGTACCTTCTAGATTTCAAAGATTCTCCTCCAAGGGGGAGATTCCATCTTTCTCAATTGTCTGTAAACCAGACAAAAAGAGAGGCGTTCTTACGCTGTTTAGAAGACCTATATTCCATGGGAGTGATCTGCCCAGTTCCGAAAACAGAACAGGGGCAGGGGTTCTACTCCAATCTGTTTGTGGTTCCCAAAAAAAGAGGGAACCTTCAGACTAATTTTAGATCTCAAGATCCTAAACAAATTCCCATCCTTCAAGATTTAGACCATTCAGACTATTTTACTAATGATCCAGGAGGGTCAATATATGACCACTGTGGACTTAAAGGATTGCGTATCTACACATCCCTATCCACAAAGATCCTCACCAGTTCCTCAGGTTCGCCTTTCTGGACAAGCATTACCAGTTTGTGGCTCTTCCCTTCGGGTTGGCCACAGCTCCCAGAATTTTCACAAAGGTGCTAGGGTCCCTTCTGGCAGTTCTAAAGCCACGGGGCATAACAGTGGGGCCTTATCTGGACAATATCTTAATTCAGGCATCGACTTACCAACTAGCCAAATCTCACACGGACATCGTGTTGGCTTTTCTAAGATCTCACGGGTGGAAGGTGAACATAAAAAAGAGTTCACTTATCCCTCTCACAAGTGTTCCATTCCTGGGAACTCTGATAGATTCGGTGGACATGAAAATTTTTCTGATGGAGGTCAGGAAATCAAAGATTTTAACCACCTGCCGAGCACTTCATTCCATTCCTCGCCCGTCAGTGGCTCTGTGTATGGAGGTAATCGGTCTAATAGTAGCGGCAATGGACATAGTTCCGTTTGCTCGCTTGCATCTCAGACCACTGTAATTGTGCATGCTCAATCAGTGGAATGGGGATTATGCAGATTTATCTCCTCAGATAAATCTGGATCAAGAGACCAGAGACTCTCTTCTTTGGTGGTTGTCACAAGATCATCTGTCCCAGGGAATGTTTTTCCGCAGGCCAGCATGGGTCATAGTGACGACGGACGGCAGCCTATTGGGCTGGGGTGCAGTCTGGAATTCCCTGAAAGCACAGGGTTTGTGGACTCAGGAGGAGGCTCTCCTCCCGATAAATATTCTAGAGCTGAGAGCGATATTCAACGCGCTTCAGGTGTGGCCTCAGTTGGCTTCGGCCAGATTCATAAGATTCCAGTCGGACAATATCACGACTGTAGCATATATCAATCATCAGGGGGGAACAAAGAGTTCTCTAGCGATGATGGAGGTTACCAAGATAATTCGATGGGCAGAGACTCACTCTTGCCATCTATCAGCAATCTATATCCCAGGAGTGGAGAACTGGGAAGCGGATTTTCTAAGTCGTCAGACTTTTCATCCGGGGGAGTGGGAACTCCATCCGGAGGTGTTTGCACAATTGATTCAGCAATGGGGCACACCAGAATTGGATCTGATGGCATCTCGTCAGAACGCCAAACTTCCTTGTTACGGGTCCAGGTCAAGGGATCCTCAGGCAGTACTGATAGATGCTCTAGCAGTACCCTGGTTGTTCAACCTGGCTTATGTGTTTCCACCATTTCCTCTCCTTCCTTGTTTGATTGCCAGAATCAAACAGGAGAGAGCCTCAGTGATTTTGATAGCACCTGCGTGGCCACGCAGGACTTGGTATACAGACCTGGTGGACATGTCATCTCTTCCACCATGGACTCTGCCACTGAGACAGGACCTTCTGGTTCAAGGCCCGTTCCAGCATCCAAATCTAGTTTCTCTGCGGCTGACTGCTTGGAGATTGAATGCTTGATCTTATCCAAGAGGGGTTCTCTGAGTCGGTCATAGATACCTTGATTCAGGCTTGAAAGCCTGTCACTAGGAAAATTTATCATAAGATATGGCGTAAATATCTTTAATAGTGCGAATCAAGATAGTAAGATCAGGATTCCTAGGATTTTGTCCTTTCTCCAAGAAGGATTGGAGAAGGGGCTATCAGCAAGTTCCTTAAAGGGACAGATATCTGCTTTTTCAATTCTACTGCACAAACGTCTGGCAGATGTTCCAGACGTTCAATCGTTCTGTCAGGCTTTAGTTAGAATCAAGACTGTGTTTAAACCTGTTGCTCCGCCATGGAGTTTGAATTTAGTTTTTCAAGGGGTTCCGTTTGAACCTATGCATTCCATAGATATTAAGCTTCTATCTTGGAGAGTTCTGTTTTAAGTTGCTATCTCTTCAGCTCGAAGAGTTTCTGAACTATCTGCATTGCAATGCGACTCGCCTTATCTTGTTTTCCATGCTGATAAGGTGGTTTTGCGTACCAAACCTGGATTCCTTCCTAAGGTTGTTACTAATAGGAATATCAATCAGGAAATTGTTGTTCCTTCTCTGTGTCCTAATCCTTCCTCTAAGAAGGAGCGTCTGTTGCACAACTTAGACGTGGTTCGTGCTTTGAAGTTTTACTTGCAAGCAACCAAAGATTTCCGTCAAACATCTTCTTTGTTTGTTGTCTATTCTGGAAAACGTAGAGGTCAAAAAGCTACGGCTACCTCTCTTTTTTGCTGAAAAGCATCATCCGTTTGGCATACGAGACTGCTGGAAAGCAGCCTCCTGAAAGGATTACAGCTCACTCTACTAGAGCGGTGGCTTCCACATGGGCTTTTAATAATGATGCTTCTGTTGAACAGATTTGTAATGCTGCGACTTGGTCTTCACTTCATACCTTTTCCAAATTTTACAAATTTGATACTTTTGCTTCTTCGGAGGCTATTTTTGGGAGAAAAGTTCTTCAAGCAGTGGTGCCTTCTGTTTAACCATCTGTCTTGTCCCTCCCGTTCGTCCGTGTCCTGTAGCTTTGGTATTGTATCCCACAAGTAAAGGATGAATCCGTGGACTCGTCGTACCTTATTGAAGGAAAGTAAATTTATGCTTACCTGATAAATTAATTTCTTCTATGGTACGACGAGTCCACGGCCCGCCCTGTCATTTTAAGACAGATTTATATTTTTTTATTTTAAACTTCAGTCACCTCTGCACCTTTTAGTTTCTCCTTTTTCTTCCTGTACCTTTGGTCGCATGACTGGGGGGTGGAGCTAAGGGAAGAGCTATATAGACAGCTCTGCTGTGGTGCTCTTTGCCACTTCCTGTTAGCAGGAGGATAATATCCCACAAGTAAAGGATGAATCCGTGGACTCGTCGTACCATAGAAGAAATTAATTTATCAGGTAAGCATAAATGTACTTTTTGGCTTTAAAATCAAACAACCACACCCTCTCAAAACATCTCACACTGATTATTAGTCTGTAATTATTAAGGCATCATGTTCTCGCCCAACTGGTTGAGCACAAGCCAGGCAGCGCTGTATGTTCATTTGCTTGTGCAATATTAAATGAGTATGGTGGATGCCACCTCTCTTGCCTAGAATACAGATGTACTTATTCCCTGGCTGAGACATTATCCACACGCACCATGTTTAATGCTGCCCTATAACTTGTTTTCATCAATTATCAGTCATTTAGTTTACTATAGTGTAGTAATATTACATTCTATGTCATGCTTTTTTAATTTGTGATTTACAGGTAAATAAATATAAAAATATAACAGAAGATATTTTTGAGTTTAAAAAGGTTTTTTTATCGCGATGGAGTATATTATAAATTAATAAACATTCTTTTCCATCTTAAGGGGAGGAGAGTCCACGGCTTCATTCATTACTTTTGGAAATTAAGAACCTGGCCACCAGGAGGAGGCAAAGACACCCCAGCAAAAGGCTTAAATACCTCTCCCACTTCCCTCATCCCCCAGTCATTCTTTGCCTTAACTCACAGGAGGTGGCAGAGAGGTGCCGAAGATTCAGAGGGAGAGTCTTTCTGCAAAACCATTCCGACTCATATTAACAGCTCCTCCAGCAATCGGGGTTGACGTGTTTCACTGCCCTCTTTCTACTCTCAAGTCCATGGCAGGGGTGATGCTACTACCTGTCACACTTGAAGGGCTGTGTTCCTGTTCCACAGAGTAGTTTCTTGTAAGATCGTTTAATTTTTTATTACATAATGATAACACAGAAGACAGGGTCACAGTGTGGTGCCTTTTATCTTTATAGAATCAAGGGTTAATGTTCCTGGTAAAGGGATTATTCAACAGGGGGCAGTTATACATGATATTGTTTATTGTGTCATTGCTGTGTTATGTGCAGGATGAGGCTCTGGCAATGCGTGGAACTGTCAGGTTCACTTCCGGGAGTTTTGTACTGCCTTTTTTGGTGCATTTCTCCTTTATGCATTCCATGTGACCTGGTGAGGCTTCTCCACTTCCTGTCTGATCTGCGACGGAGGAGACAAAGCAGTTTCTGTAGTCCGGGTCATAGGAGGTGGTGAGTGCCCCGGCCATTGGAGGTTTTAAAGGTGCCTGTTTATTAATCTATCTAGTTCTAATAAAAGCGCAAGCTATGGAGGATTCTGACATGTTAGAGGGTTCTCCATCTAACAAAGTCTCATACCTGTGTTTGTGAGGTTCAGGTAGACCAGCCTGCTCAACTATGTTCCATGTGCCTTGATAGAGTTGCGACATCAAAAAATAGAAGAATGTCTAGTACTACTGAGTCGTCCACCTCGGAGGGTTCTCAGTCCTGTGAGGTGGGTTCCCTACTTGCATCTGCCATTGCACATGCAGTGCCCCAGGGTCCAACCGTTACTCCTTTGGGAGATATTTGTTGGCCACCAGATTTTGCGAATCAATTGCAGACGCCGGTATTGAAAGTGATCCATGTCTTACCACGTTCTGCTAAGCGCAAGCGTAGGGTCTTTCAGAGTGGCCGGGCCCAGGAGTTGTCTATGCCCATGGAAACTTCTGAAGGGTTATACGATGATGAGGCCCAATCCGACTATTCGGAGGAGGCCCCTTCTAGGTCAGAATCTGTGTCATCTAAACCTCCGGCTGCGGAGGAGACTGGCTTTAGGTTTAAAATGGAGAATTTGCGCTTTCTGCTGAAGCAAATGCTTGCTACTCTGGAGGTTCTGGAACCGAAGCTTCCGGAAGAACCTTCCATTCCTAAGCTGTATAAGGTATATGAGGACAGGGTGGTGCTCCAGACCTTCCCGGTTCTTGTTAAGATCGCAAACATTATAAAAAATGAATGGTAGCGATTAGGTTCTTCCTTTTCCCCTTCTTCGTCCTTTAAAAACTGTTCCCCGTTCCAGACTCTCAGCTTGAGTTGTGGGGGACCATTCCTAAGGTGTATGGTGCTAACTTCACACTCGTGAAGCGAATGACTATTCCCCTAGAGGATAGTTCGTCATTCAAAGAGCCCATGGATAAAAAGTTGAAAAACATGTTAAGAAAGATGTTTCAGCACACATGGTTTGTTTTCTATCTAATTACACGGTGAGTCCACGGATAATCTTAATTACTGTTGGGAATATCTCTCCTGACCAGCAGGAGGCAGCAAAGTGCACCGCGCAAAAACTGTTAAAAACCACTCCCCTTACCCACAATCCCCAGTCATTCTCTTTACCTGTAGTAGTTGCAAGGAGGTGGAAAAGTTAGGTGTCTTTGAGATTCTACAAGCAAGAGTTTGTTATTTTCAAAGCAGGACAAGATGTTCTGATCTTTTCTAAGGATTTAGCCGTAATCCACTTCAGTCCCTTCAGTAGAGCATTGGTGGCTTTTAAGCATTTGGGAACTTGGGGGTATAATCCCCTCTGTGCCTCCCATTTGATTTATTGCTGCCCTTGTCAGAAAGCCTGTTTAAGTTTAAACAGTCTTTTCATTTTTCACAGGTCCTAGGAGGAGGGTGCCTCTTAAACTTTCTGAGCTGCCTGCTGCCGGGCAGTTACCTGTATGTTAAGTGCTATATTATGTTATATTCTTATATTGGCACTTAAACGGTTAATTCTATTTTTCTGATGAGGGGTTGTATTACAGGGCATTGAAAAGGTTCTGGCTCATGATTTTTTTTATTACTTTGTATGCGATTTTCAGTTTAATGATTTTTGCAACTTTTTTCCCCGAGTAAGGTTATGAGTGTCCGGGTGTATTGTGATGTTTTTGGTTGGCGAAGCCTGCTGAGGAGGTAGTTTTCGCGCACTTTTTCAAACCAGGAAGTGTATGTTTTATTTTAGTTGCGGCTCTGGGCTGTGTACAAGTGGCTGTTTTTTTGCTGCAGAATGGTTTCAGTTTGTATTGTTCCTATTTCTTTCTAATGACACGATGAGTCCACGGATCATCTAATTACTATTGGGAATATCACTCCTGCCCAGCAGGAGGCGGCAAAGAGCACCACAGCAAAGCTGTTAAATATCACCTCCCTTCCCTCTAACCCCAGTCATTTTCTTTGCCTATGTTAGAGCAAGGAAGTGGTAAAGTTAGGTGTTGGAAAAGAAGATTCTTCAAGCAAGATTTTGTATTTTTTAAGTGGTGCAAGATTGTGCTGCTTTGTTCTAGGGTGTAGCCGTAGTCCATATCAGTTTCTTCAGTAGAGCAGGGGTGGCTTTAGAGCAATGAGAACTTATGGGGTATAATCGTCACTGCGCCTCCCTATACTAATGCTGCCCTATTTCCTAAAGCCTGAGTAAGTTTATTCAGTCTTTGCATTTTTTTCCACAGGTCCATGTGAGGAATAATGCCTCTAAACCTAGTGAGCTGCCTTGCTGCCGGGCAGATTTACAAAGGTAAGTGCTAACTTTTTATTTTCTGGGATCGTCATTAAGAATAAAAGATGGCATTTTAATATAATATAATTTGGGACATAATAAAGGAATTATTTTATGACTTGGAGAGTATTTATTATGGGCAGTAATAGCAGGCACTGGGCACGAGGAGCAGGCTCAGAGGTGGTGTGTTTTTTTTGTTTTTTAACTTAAGTATAAAACGGCATTACTATGCTTTTAAAAGACTTGAGGGAAGTTTTTTCTTGTAACGCCCACGATGGGCGGGGCTAACGGAAGGGCCAAAATTTGTTGCGCACTTCCCCTTCATAGTTCCTGTGTTCTGTGACACGGTAGACTTTGTCTCAGTTTTTGGGCTGTATTACGGACTTCATCTGACAGAATAAATAGATTGAGTCTGGATCATCTAACAGTTTATAATCTCTGTTAGTCAAGCAGGTAAGCACCTCAGCAAAGTTAAGCTGAGGTGTAAAGGTGTCCGGAGTATTTAATTATTACTTATGTTATTTTATTGCTGAAAAATAAAGCAGTTTATTTTAAAGATTTAAAGGAACAGTAACATTTTTTTTTAATAAAATATCAACTTTCTATTTATTCAGGTTTTTTGTGGTAAATAAAGATGGACCAAGAGGCCCTGCAAGATGTTACATGTTCTTTATGTTTTGATGCTAATGTTGATCCACCAATTCCTTTCTGTTCCTCATGTATTGAGAGAACTTTACATTATAGGGATAGACTTTTTTCTGAGCCAAAATTTTCTAAGGCGGATGCTGTTCAGGAGTCTTCTGACAATGTTCAAAATATACCGCAGCTTTCTCCTCAAGTGTCCCAAAATTTAAAGTCCATACAGCCAGTGCCCTGCACTTCCTCCATTACTCCATCTGGAGTTACTTTGCAAGACATCGCTTCTCTCATGTCCTCTGTGGTTTCTGATGCGTTGTCTGCTTTTCCCATGCTCCAGGGAAAGCGCAAGAGGAAAAGTAAACAATCGGTAAGTGAGGTTACTGACACAGTTGTTTAAATTTTAAATGCCTCCCCCCAGAAGCCTGAGGAGGAGGATAATTTGGTAGCATCTGAAGGTGAAATCTCAGACTCGGTGTAATTCCTCCTGCTGATACTGAAGTTTTATCCTTCAGGTTTAAGCTAGAACACCTCCGTTAGTTACTTAAGGAGGTTTTATCTACCCTGGACAACTCCGACACTACCGTCTTAGTCAATCCTAAGAAGTCTAGTAAACTAAAAAAGAATTTTGACGTGCCCTCCATGGTTGAGGTATTTCCTGTACCAGATGGGGCTACAGAGATCATTGCTAAAGAATGGGAGAGACCGGGTATCCCTTTTTTTTCCATCCCCTATATTTAAAAAGATGTTTCCTATAGAAGACTCTATCAAGAGGTCTTGGCATACGGTACCCAAGGTGGAAGGGGCAATTTCCACACTAGCCAAGAGAACTACTATTCCAATAGAGGATAGATGTTCCTTTAAGGATCCTATGGATAAAAAGTTAGAGGGGTTACTCAAGAAGATGTATGTACACCAGGGTTTACAATGGCAACACGCAGTTTGTATTGCTAAGGTCACTAGTGCAGCCGCATACTGGTTTGATGCATTGTCTGAATCCATTCGGACAGACACTCCTCTCGAAGAAATCCAGGATAGGATTAAGGCCCTTATGTTGCCAACTCCTTTATTACAGATGCTTCCCTTCATGTTATTAAGCTGGGAGCCAGGATGTAAGGTTTTGCCATACTGGCTCGCAGAGCTTTATGGTTAAAATCTTGTTCTGTGGATGTGTCATCTAAGTCTAAACTTTTGCAGATTCCTTACAAGGGAAAGACCTTGTTTCGGCCTGCTTTGACCGAAATAATTTCTGATATTACGGGAGGTAAAGGGCTCATCAATAAAGATTTTTCTGACAGAAGTCAGGAAATCAAAGATTTTTGATTCTTGCCTAGCACTTCAGTCCTCTCCTCGGCCATCAGTGGCTCAGTGCATGGAGGTAATCATGTTAATGGTAGCGATAATGGACATCATCCCGTTCGCCCGTTTCCACCTCTTCACACTTTTTCAAAATTCTATAAATTTGACACTTTTGCATCGGCTGAGGCCGCTTTTGGGAGAAAGGTTCTTCAAGCAGTGGTGCCTTCCGTTTAGGTTCCCTGTTTGTCCCTCC
Source organism: Bombina bombina (assembly GCF_027579735.1). NCBI lineage: Eukaryota > Metazoa > Chordata > Amphibia > Anura > Bombinatoridae > Bombina > Bombina bombina. The sequence goes on from NC_069503.1 coordinate 111,031,500, forward strand.
TGTATCATCTGTGTACTCTAGCTTGGGTATTGACTCCCAATAGTAATTAGATGATCCATGGACTCATTGTGTCATTAGAAAGAAAACAAAATTTATGCTTACCTGATAAATTTATTTATTTCTTGACACGATGAGTCCACCCTGTTCTTTAGACAGGTTTTTTGTATGTTATAAACTTCAGACACCTCTGCACCTTGTTGCTTCCTTTCTCTCCTTTACTTCGGTTGAATGACTGGTGTTAGAGGGAAGAGAGGTGATATTTAACAACTTTGCTGTGGTGCTCTTTGCCGCCTCCTGCTGGGCAGGAGTGATATTCCCAATGGTAATTAGATGATCCGTGGACTCATCATGTCAAGAAATAAATAAATTTATCAGGTAAGCATACATTTTGTTTTTTTCTCCGTTTGATCAGCAGGTTCAGGTAGGCAATTCAGCAATCTGGCTGAGGTCTAGAGGTGGTAAAGAATAAGGGTTGGCGCTAACTGTAATCCTAAAAGCCTAGTTGTGAAAACTACTCCTCCTTAGTAGTTTGATTAAAGTTAAATAAAGAAAACTGGAATTGAATAACTGGCGCTAAATGAATAGCTAGGATTACACTACCTACGGTAAAAATAGATTCAATACCTATATATTAGATATCAGTGGTAAATAAAAACTCGTATGGCAAAAATCACATGTATGTGAATTACCTATAAATGACAAGTGCACTTGCTACTTGGTGTCAAACCTTAAAAAGCAAATAATGAAACTCTGTGGTCTAAACCGTGCTATAGTGTGTACTAGAATCTAACAATAGCCTTAACTAGTATTAAAATGCAGGAAAAGGATACAGTGTGTAAAGGATACAATGTGTAAGAATATATATCAAAATACAATGTGTAAAAAAATGTATCAAAATACAAATGCGGTGTATAGCGGTCTGCTAAGTGAAACAAAAATCTGTTGCAGTATATAGGTTCCGGTATATGCAAATAAATCTCTCTGACTATAGTTTAAAAATCATAAATATATTTAATATTAGACATTAAACATTCGTATAAAAAAGTGGCTGACTGATATATAAAACTCACACTAGGGACGTCTCCCTTGAGTGTAATAGGCAAGAAACAAATATTGGCTCCAAATAGAATGAATATATCAACAGATGTCTGATACAACAAAGTTCCTGTATGATGGGAAAGTCACAGTTTTATAACTAGTAAGGTACCTTACTGAACTCGGAGTTACGGGAGCTGACAGCTCGACCATATATTGATTCCTAGTGCTTACTTCGGCGTCTGTGTCTTACGGGGTATTTCGCGGCTAAACAACAAACCGCCCGCTTTCGTGATGATTGGCGGTTTGGGCCACACACCCTTTCTTTGATAGGCCGGATGGATCCTCTTACTGAGTATGTGTGACGGTATCTCTGATGATAGGTGTAACCGTCCGGTCACTGTTACAACGTCCCAAGGTGCCTGTGACCCTTAGATTTGGTGGAAGTGTTCCTTAAAAACTGCACTTCATGCAGTATGAGCAGCAAAATAGGACCACTAATATTGGCGCTGATCAGATCCCTGGTCTTCAAGTGGCAGTTAGCTTTGTTCGTCCACAAGAGGGGGCTGGATCGCAGCTATTAGTGTTGTATAAGTCTCTTAGTGTCCAATAGTAAAAACAAAACACTGGAGTAAATTTCTACGCGTTTCACCCCAGGAGGGCTTTATCAAGATACTCCAGGTATATTACAAACACCTTTAAAAGGTGTTCCTTAGATCTCATTGGCCAGTAAATAACCAATCTTATTGGAGCCAATAAACACCACCTCTTTTTTCTTTAAGGTGGAAATTCCTAAATCTGTACACTCACATATGTTGATGTATATAAAAAGGAAAAGAACACTAATACATTTGACTAATTGTCAGCGTTTTTTAAAAACTTGATAAGAAATGAAAAGTAAACCTAATATATTATTAATAAAGAACATATAAGAGAAAATATAGGAGTAAGTTGTCATCAATACCTTATTAGTAATTCGTATATTAACTTAGTGTGATAATGCCAACTTTAATATCAAATATACTGCTGACTCTGATACTTGCTTCATTGAATATGGACCTTATGAGTAATAAGTAGAATCTAAATCTAAATCTAGACACTTACATATGCTGTTTTGTATAAAGAGAGAAATAACACTAATAGATTTCACTAATTGTCAACGTTTTTTAAAACATGGTAAAAATAAAGTGTAGATCTAAGTATAGGAAATGTGAGGATGTGGTGCCACCTATACCTTAAGTGCTTATCGTATATTAACTTGGTGCGATGATACCAGATACTTTCTTATTAAATAAAAACCCTAGCAGTTATAAGTAGAACCAAACTAAAGTAGTGAATAAGATGTGATATAATGATGTGAAACATAAATATTTGAAACCTACTGAACAACCATGTCTAAATTCGAATAGGACATCTCTATAATAATACATGTTTACTGATGTTTATTATGTATATTTGAATGATGTAGTGCCTGCTAAATCTCTCAGGCTAGTTATATATTGACATTAATAATATCTACTTCATTATAACTCTAATTCTTTATAATAGACAAATATATCTATATGGACTAAGTAATGATGTATGTGAAGTCTAATAATATGGCGGGTTGTTTAGTTCCATACAGTGCACCCCAAAGTGGAAATGATAGAAGGTTACAGAAAAATGGATATTTCTAATTCTGAATTAAGTCCCTGGGGTTGTAAGGTTTGTAAAGTGTATATAGTTTCAGATTCGACTCTAAGTAGTTCTGTTTCCAAATTACCCCCTCTCCAATTCCTAGTTACTTTTTTGATACCCCAAAATCTAAAATCTGCCAAATTATTATTGTGTTTATCTTTGAAGTGTTGATATAAAAATGTATCTTTTTTCCCTTTTTCTATTATCCAAAGGTGCTCACGGATCCTTTCTCTAAGGCTTCTCGTTGTCTCACCAATATATTGTTTGTTGCATGTACATTGAATCATGTATATTACTCCCTTGTCTTGGCACCTAATTGTACTATCTATTTTGTAAACTTTTCCTGTTTGTGTCGATTTGTATTCCTTAATTTTGTGACTGTGTTGGCATGACTTACAGTTGATACAGGGGAAGAAGCCATTTAAATTTTCTCCTGACAGACTAGTTTGTTTTTCCTTATTTTGTTCATTTTTAAACTCACTTGGAGCTAGGATAGTTTTAAGGTTCCTGGCCTTTTTGTAGATGATATTAGGGTATGGAGGGACCCTGTTAGTTTTATATATCAGTCAGCCACTTTTTTATACGAATGTTTAATGTCTAATATTAAATATATTTATGATTTTTAAACTATAGTCAGAGAGATTTATTTGCATATACCGGAACCTATATACTGCAACAGATTTTTGTTTCACTTAGCAGACCGCTATACACCGCATTTGTATTTTGATGTATTTTGATACATTTTTTTACACATTGTATTTTGATATATATTCTTACACATTGTATCCTTTACACACTGTATCCTTTTCCTGCATTTTAATACTAGTTAAGGCTATTGTTAGATTCTAGTACACACTATAGCACGGTTTAGACCACAGAGTTTCATTATTTGCTTTTTAAGGTTTGACACCAAGTAGCAAGTGCACTTGTCATTTATAGGTAATTCACATACATGTGATTTTTGCCATACGAGTTTTTATTTACCACTGATATCTAATATATAGGTATTGAATCTATTTTTACCGTAGGTAGTGTAATCCTAGCTATTCATTTAGCGCCAGTTATTCAATTCCAGTTTTCTTTATTTAACTTTAATCAAACTACTAAGGAGGAGTAGTTTTCACAACTAGGCTTTTAGGATTACAGTTAGCGCCAACCCTTATTCTTTACCACTTACTGTTACCCTCTCTATCCTTCTGCTTAGAGTTGCTGCGCCAACAGCTATCTTATACATCTGTTAAGTATAGGTAACACAAACATACAAAAACCCTAGATTTAGCTTCACTTTAAACTTTTTTCTAATATGGAAGAAGATATGTTTACATTCAGAGACAACCTCCTGGCTAATCTAAATGATAATTATATGATCAAAAATGATGAGATACATTTTATGATTAACATCAAAGATGAAATGTTTGTTTTAGAGAAATATATGACAAAAGAACTTAAACAGAAAACAGAACTGATTTTTATGAATAAATATATTGACTCAAATATAGTCCCAAGAGGTTTGAGATTGAAGAAAAAATGTAACTTTGAGTTACAATCACAGTTTGAAAAAGAATGGGAAGACACCTTAGAAAAAGCATCTATAACACTAATGGAGATTATTAAAAAATCAAGAGAATTATCCCTTATAGATATTGAGAATAACATCTCAGAGATTAAAATTAAATTAGCAGATAAAAAAGAGAACAAAGACTACAAAGACAGACAAAGAGACATTATAGATAAATTAGGAGAACTTAGGAAAGATATATTGAATACGAAATGGGGAAAACTAAAAAGAGACCAAAATGATTACTTAGAACAACCCACAGAGTCGATTAATATAGATATACAACCAGGCACTTCTAGCCAATCAACCACCAATATTAATATTGAGAGGAATCATGATAATAAATATAAAAACCAGTTCCACAATCCTAAGAGTCCCTTTACACCTCAACATCAAGCAAATAGAATAAATAGGGGTGATTATATTAATAAACAACAATATTCTAATCATATGAATGATAATTATAATAGAAGAGATTGGAACAAACCCTTTTATAATAGAGATAGAAGGCATGATATGGAGCCAAGATTTGACAGACGAGATTGGAATAGGACATATCATAATAAAGAAAATAGGTCTAACATGGACAATACATACAATGGCTACTATCAAACACATTATAACATTGGGGATACATATAGGAATCAATATTATAGAAGAAATAACTATAATCATTCTAACCAATACCAAGCCCCCCAGGAAGAACGTAATAGATATAATAGGAGGAATGAGAGAAATGATAATTCTTGGAGAAATGATAACTCTTGGAGCTATTCCAGGAGTAACAATCACAATCATACATATGACAATTCCGCTTGGCAAATACCCACCTATAATAGATTCCAAAATATTGAAACCCAAAGAGACATTGAATCACCAAATCATAATTTTTTATACCAAGGCCCAAAAGCCCCCGAAACTCCAAGATTAGAACAGAGGCTAGAAAGAGATGCACCAAAAACACAAAGAAGTCCAAGAAAAAGGTCAAGAGAGGGTGTAGAGGAAGAGGAAGAAGGGAGAACAAGGGACTACAAGAGAACGAAGTAGTGACAAAGGGAATTTTTAATCTCAGTAGTACCACACTAAACAAAGAAGAAATCAATGTTCTGAACAGAGGTCTATCCTTTGCACCATCTACTAGATTGAATAAATTCCAGACACATATCAATATTAGCCAGTTTGTTAGAAAATTAACCCTAAAAAAGTATTTTTTAAAGAATCCGATTGAAAGAAACTTTTCAAACCCCGTACATCAGAATATTAGTCTAGGTCAAACCTCTCAATATATACACACAGACTTAAAACAAAAATCAAAATTTTATCCAAAACATGAACGGGGAAGTAATTTGGAACTTTTTGAGCAACTAGTACAAAAAGATATACAAAGCTTAACACCCACCACACATATTAAATACAATCTGTCTGTTAGAGAAAAACAAGCTATACAAAGTTTACAAAAGAACAAAAACATAGTTATTAAACAGGCAGACAAAGGGGGAGGAGTTGTCATTTTAAACAAAGATGATTATCTGACTGAAACAAGCAGATTACTTAATGATAAAACCACTTACACTATACTTAAATCAGATCCTACAATTTTATATTCTAATAGATTAAATTCACTACTAGATGGAGCAAAGGATAAAGGCATTATAAATGCCAGAGAATTCAAATATTTATCACCAAAATTTCCGAAAATACCCATTTTTTATTATTTGCCAAAAATACACAAAGATCTCAATAACCCACCAGGGAGGCCAATTATCTCTGGCATTGGATCACTTACTTGTAATCTTTCTGAGTATATAGATAAATTCCTGCAAAAATATGTTAGAACTCTCCCTTCCTATTTGAAAGACACAACCGAAATACTTCAAATATTAGAAAAATTAGAATGGAAAAACAATTACTATCTTATAACAAGTGATGTATCATCACTTTATACAAGCATCAAACATGATGAAGGTATAAGGGCGGTGGAGAGCTATCTAAATACTGACAAAATACTACAAAAAGAGCAGGCCAAATTCATATTAAATGGCATCAATTTTATCCTAAATCAAAACTATTTTTCCTTTAATGGGAAATTCTATTTACAGATCACAGGTACAGCGATGGGCACGAGGTTTGCGCCAAGTTATGCAAACTTATTCATGGGTAATTGGGAACAAAATTTTATCCGAGACCATGAATTTGGCGCAAACCTCGTGCTCTATAAAAGATATATAGACGATATCTTAATGATTTGGAGTGGAGATGTCGTATGTCTAGAAAAATTTTTGCCGGATATGAACTGTAACAATTTAGGTTTAAAATTTACTAACATTACAAGTAAAGAAAAAATTGTGTTCCTTGATTTAGAGATTGAGATAGTGGAGAATTCATTAAATACGAAGACACATTTCAAAAAAGTAGATGCTAACAACCTGATACATTCAGATAGTTGCCATCTGAAAAGATGGAAGGAAAATGTCCCAAAAAGTCAATGCATCCGCTTACGTAGAAATTGTTCAAATAATGCAGATTACCTGGAACAAGCAGATTTTCTGGAAAGAAAATTCCTTGAGAAGGGATATAAAAAAGATTTAATTACTAAAGCCAAAAAAGATATCGAATCCATTGATAGGAAAGAATTTCTTAAATATAAGGATAAATCTAAGACAGTTGTTTCAGAGAGCAATTTCATCAATACACCATTAATCACAAATTATAATGAGGATTATAAGACTCTGAAAAAAATTATGAATAAACATTGGCACTTGGTGCAGAATGATCTGATTATTGGTAACAGGGTCCCTCCATACCCTAATATCATCTACAAAAAGGCCAGGAACCTTAAAACTATCCTAGCTCCAAGTGAGTTTAAAAATGAACAAAATAAGGAAAAACAAACTAGTCTGTCAGGAGAAAATTTAAATGGCTTCTTCCCCTGTATCAACTGTAAGTCATGCCAACACAGTCACAAAATTAAGGAATACAAATCGACACAAACAGGAAAAGTTTACAAAATAGATAGTACAATTAGGTGCCAAGACAAGGGAGTAATATACATGATTCAATGTACATGCAACAAACAATATATTGGTGAGACAACGAGAAGCCTTAGAGAAAGGATCCGTGAGCACCTTTGGATAATAGAAAAAGGGAAAAAAGATACATTTTTATATCAACACTTCAAAGATAAACACAATAATAATTTGGCAGATTTTAGATTTTGGGGTATCAAAAAAGTAACTAGGAATTGGAGAGGGGGTAATTTGGAAACAGAACTACTTAGAGTCGAATCTGAAACTATATACACTTTACAAACCTTACAACCCCAGGGACTTAATTCAGAATTAGAAATATCCATTTTTCTGTAACCTTCTATCATTTCCACTTTGGGGTGCACTGTATGGAACTAAACAACCCGCCATATTATTAGACTTCACATACATCATTACTTAGTCCATATAGATATATTTGTCTATTATAAAGAATTAGTTATAATGAAGTAGATATTATTAATGTCAATATATAACTAGCCTGAGAGATTTAGCAGGCACTACATCATTCAAATATACATAATAAACATCAGTAAACATGTATTATTATAGAGATGTCCTATTCGAATTTAGACATGGTTGTTCAGTAGGTTTCAAATATTTATGTTTCACATCATTATATCACATCTTATTCACTACTTTAGTTTGGTTCTACTTATAACTGCTAGGGTTTTTATTTAATAAGAAAGTATCTGGTATCATCGCACCAAGTTAATATACGATAAGCACTTAAGGTATAGGTGGCACCACATCCTCACATTTCCTATACTTAGATCTACACTTTATTTTTACCATGTTTTAAAAAACGTTGACAATTAGTGAAATCTATTAGTGTTATTTCTCTCTTTATACAAAACAGCATATGTAAGTGTCTAGATTTAGATTTAGATTCTACTTATTACTCATAAGGTCCATATTCAATGAAGCAAGTATCAGAGTCAGCAGTATATTTGATATTAAAGTTGGCATTATCACACTAAGTTAATATACGAATTACTAATAAGGTATTGATGACAACTTACTCCTATATTTTCTCTTATATGTTCTTTATTAATAATATATTAGGTTTACTTTTCATTTCTTATCAAGTTTTTAAAAAACGCTGACAATTAGTCAAATGTATTAGTGTTCTTTTCCTTTTTATATACATCAACATATGTGAGTGTACAGATTTAGGAATTTCCACCTTAAAGAAAAAAGAGGTGGTGTTTATTGGCTCCAATAAGATTGGTTATTTACTGGCCAATGAGATCTAAGGAACACCTTTAAAAGGTGTGTGTAATATACCTGGAGTATCTTGATAAAGCCCTCCTGGGGTGAAACGCGTAGAAATTTACTCCAGTGTTTTGTTTTTACTATTGGACACTAAGAGACTTATACAACACTAATAGCTGCGATCCAGCCCCCTCTTGTGGACGAACAAAGCTAACTGCCACTTGAAGACCAGGGATCTGATCAGCGCCAATATTAGTGGTCCTATTTTGCTGCTCATACTGCATGAAGTGCAGTTTTTAAGGAACACTTCCACCAAATCTAAGGGTCACAGGCACCTTGGGACGTTGTAACAGTGACCGGACGGTTACACCTATCATCAGAGATACCGTCACACATACTCAGTAAGAGGATCCATCCGGCCTATCAAAGAAAGGGTGTGTGGCCCAAACCGCCAATCATCACGAAAGCGGGCGGTTTGTTGTTTAGCCGCGAAATACCCCGTAAGACACAGACGCCGAAGTAAGCACTAGGAATCAATATATGGTCGAGCTGTCAGCTCCCGTAACTCCGAGTTCAGTAAGGTACCTTACTAGTTATAAAACTGTGACTTTCCCATCATACAGGAACTTTGTTGTATCAGACATCTGTTGATATATTCATTCTATTTGGAGCCAATATTTGTTTCTTGCCTATTACACTCAAGGGAGACGTCCATAGTGTGAGTTTTATATATCAGTCAGCCACTTTTTTATACGAATGTTTAATGTCTAATATTAAATATATTTATGATTTTTAAACTATAGTCAGAGAGATTTATTTGCATATACCGGAACCTATATACTGCAACAGATTTTTGTTTCACTTAGCAGACCGCTATACACCGCATTTGTATTTTGATGTATTTTGATACATTTTTTTACACATTGTATTTTGATATATATTCTTACACATTGTATCCTTTACACACTGTATCCTTTTCCTGCATTTTAATACTAGTTAAGGCTATTGTTAGATTCTAGTACACACTATAGCACGGTTTAGACCACAGAGTTTCATTATTTGCTTTTTAAGGTTTGACACCAAGTAGCAAGTGCACTTGTCATTTATAGGTAATTCACATACATGTGATTTTTGCCATACGAGTTTTTATTCCTGAGGTCTAGAGGTGCCCATGTTTATTTAACTTTTCTATTATAAAGTTTAATGCCTAGATCACGAGTTTTGTCGGTAAGGCTGTGCAGTGCTAACAAGCCTTTTTTTCTTACTGCTCCCTTAAGCCAACGCTGGTATAAAGAGTTTTCTGCAAGCCGGCGTTAGCCTCAGAAAAGTGAGCGTTGAGCAAAATTTAGCTCCACATCTCACCTCGATACCAGCGTTGCTTACGGTAGCGGTAAGCAGTCAAAACGTGCTCGTGCACGATTTCCCCATAGAAAACAATGGGGCTGAGCTGGGTGAAAAAAACCTAACACCTGCAAAAAAGCAGCGTTCAGCTCCTAACGCAGCCCCATTGTTTCCTATGGGAAAATAAAAGTTATGTCTGCACCTAACACCCTAACATGAACCCCGAGTCTAAACACCCCTAATCTTACACTTATTAACCCCTAATCTGCCGCCCCCGACATCGCCGACACCTGCATTATACTTATTAACCCCTAATCTGCCGCTCCGGACTCCGCCGCCACCTACGTTATACTAATGAACCCCTAATCTACTGCCCCTAAGATCGCCGAACCCTACATTATATTTATTAACCCCTAATCTCCCCCCCAACGTCGCTGCAACTATATTAAATTAATTAACCCCGAATCTGCCGCCGCCACTATAATAAAGTTATTAACCCCTAAACCTAAGTCTAACCCTAACCCCCCCCTAACTTAAATATAATTTTAAAAAATCTAAATAATATAGCTACAATTAAATAAATTATTCCTATTTAAACCTAAATACTTACCGATAAAATAAACCGTAATATAGCTACAATATAACTAATAGTTACATTATAGCTATTTTAGGATTTGTCTTTATTTTACAGGCAACTTTGTATTTATTTTAACTAGGTAGAATAGTTATTAAATAGTTATTAACTATTTAATAACTACCTAGCTAAAATAAATACAAAATTACCTGTAAAATAAATCCTAACCTAAGTTACAATTACACCTAACACTACTCTATAAATAAATAAATTAAATTAAATGAATTACAATTAAATTAAATAAACTAAATTATGAGAAACCCCCCCCCCACTAAATTACAGAAAATAAAAAAAGAATTACAATAATTTTAAACTAATTACACCTACTCTAATCCCCCTAATAAAATAAAAAAGCCCCCCAAAATAATAAAATTCCCTAACCTATACTAAATTACAAATAGCCCTTAAAATGGCCTTTTGCGGGGCATTGCCCCAAAGTAATCAGCTCTTTTACCTGTAAAAGAAAAATACAATACCCCCCCCAACATTAAAACCCACCACCCACACACCCCTACTCTAAAACCCACCCAATCCTCCCTTAAAAAACCTAACTCTAACCCCCTGAAGATCTCCCTACCTTGAGCCGTCTTCACCCAGCCGGGCACAAATGGTCCTCCATACGGCAGAAGTCTTCATCCGATCAGGGCAGAAGAGGTCCTCCAGATGCTAGAAATCTTCATCCAGGCGGCATCTTCTATCTTCATCCTTCCGGAGCGGAGCCATCTTCTATCCAGCCGACGTGGAGTCATCCAAGATGGCGTCCCTTGAATTCCGATTGGCTGATAGGATTCTATCAGCCAATCGGAATTAAGGTAGGAAAAATCCTATTGGCTGATTGGATCAGCCAATAGGATTGAGCTCGCATTCTATTGGCTGTTCCAATCAGCCAATAGAATGCAAGCTCAATCCTATTGGCTGATTGGATCAGCAAATCAGATTTTTCCTACCTTAATTCCGATTAGCTGATAGAATCCTATCAGCCAATTGGAATTCAAGGGACGCCATCTTGGATGACGTCATTTAAAGGAACCTTCATTCTTCGTTAGGACGTCGTTTGAAGAGGATGCCTCCGCGTCGGCTAGATAGAAGATGGCTCCGCTCCACTCCGGAAGGATGAAGATAGAAGATGCCGCCTGGATGAAGATTTCTACCGTCTGGAGGACCTCTTCTGCCCCGATCGGATGAAGACTTCTGCCGTATGGAGGACCACTTGTGCCCGGCTGGGTGAAGACGGCTCAAGGTAGGGAGATCTTAAAGGGGTTAGAGTTAGGTTTTTTTAAGGGGGGATTGGGTGGGTTTTAGAGTAGGGGTGTGTGGGTGGTGGGTTTTAATTTTGGGGGGTATTGTATTTTTCTTTTACAGGTAAAAGAGCTGATTACTTTGGGGCAATGCCCCGCAAAAGGCCCTTTTAAGGGCTATTGGTAATTTAGTATAGGGTAGGGAAATTTTATTATTTTGGGGGGCTTTTTTATTTTACTAGGGGGATTAGATTAGGTGTAATTATTTTAAAATTCTTGTAATTCTTTTTTTATTTTCTGTAATTTAGTGGGTTTTTTTCATAATTTAGTTAGTTTTAAATTAGTTTAATTTAATTTAGTTTATTTATAGAGTAGCGTTAGGTGTAATTGTAACTTAAGTTAGGATTTATTTTACAGGTAATTTTGTACTTATTTTAGCAAGGTAGTTATTAAATAGTTAATAACTATTTAATAACTATTGTACCTAGTTAAAATAAATACAAAGTTGCCTGTAAAATAAATATAAATCCTAAGCTAGCTACAATATAACTATTAGTTATATTGTATCTAGCTTAGGGTTTATTTTATTGGTAAGTATTTAGTTTTAAATAGGAATAATTTATTTAATTTTAGTAAATTTATTTAGATGTATTTAAATTATATTTGTTAGGGGGGTTAGGGTTAGGTTTAGACTTAGGTTTAGGGGTTAATACCTTTTTAATATAGTAGCGGCGACGTTGGGGGTTGCAGATTAGGGGTTAATAAATGTAATTAGGTGTCGGCGATGTTAGGGACGGCAGATTAGGGGTTAATAAAATTTTAATAGTGTTTGCGAGGCGGGAGTGCGGCGGTTTAGGGGTTAATACATTTATTAAAGTGGCGGCGATGTCCAGTCAGCAGATTAGGGGTTAATAATTGTTGGCAGGTGGTGGCGACGTTGGGGCAGCAGATTAGGGGGTTAATAAATATAATGTAGGTGTCGGCGATGTTAGGGGCAGCAGATTAGGGGTCCATAGGTATAATGTAGGTAGCGGCGATGTCCGGTCGGCAGATTAGGGGTTAAAAAAATGTATTATAGTGTTTGCGATGTGGGGGGGGGGGGGCCTCGGTTTAGGGGTTAATAGGTATTTTATGAGTGTTAGTGTACTTTGAAGCACTTTAGTTAAGAGCTTTATGTTCCGGCGTTAGCCCATAAAACACTTAACTACTGACTTTTATATGCGGTAGGAGTCTGGACAGGAGAGGGTCTACCGCTCACCTCTTCCAAGACACGTAATACCAGCGTTAGGCAAATCCCATTAAAAAGATAGGATACACAATTGATGTAAGGGGATTTGCGGTAGCCTCGAGTCACAGAAGAAAAGTGAGCGGTAGACCCTTTCCTGCCTGACTTGTAATACCAGCAGGCGTTAAAAAGCAGCGTTGGGACCTCTCAATGCTGCTTTTTAAGGCTAACGCCAAGCTCGTGATCTAGCCGTAAGTTTGTTGCTATAAATGTCTGTGTTAATGTTACTTTTTTTCTTAATGGGATAGTAATGTTTTTTTGGCTTCTTCTTTTGTATAAATTTATTATTTGAAATTTATTTTTTGTGTTTTGATGGACCAAGTGGCCCTGCAAAATATTTGTACTCTGTGTTTGTGGGCTAATGTGGAACCGACTATTGCTTTCTGTTCCTCGTGAATTGAGAGAACATTGCATTACAAAGAAACTTTTTGAATCTGAGCTGTCTTCTAGGGAAGATGCTGTTCAAGTGCAGCCTTGCTCTCAGGCATCCCTACCCTTGTCTGCCCTGCATGTTATACCCTGTGCTTCCTCTCATGCTCCAGCTGGAGTTTCTTTGCAGGATATGGCTTCTCATATATATTCTATAGTTTCTGAAGCTTTATCTGCTTTCCCTATGTTGCAGGGGAAGCATAAGGGGAAATTTAAAAAATTGGAGACCCCTGTTTCAGGTCTAGCTTTTTCTAATGTCTCTTCTCAGAAGTCTGAGGAAGAGGATTCTTCTTTAATGTCTGAGGGTGAAATTTCTGACTCTGACAGTATATTTCCCTCTTCTGATGCTTAAGTAGTGTCATTCAGGTTCAAATTAGAACACCTCCATTTGTTACTTTAGGAGGTTTTGTCTACTTTGGATGATTCTGATTCTATGGTTGTAGTGACTCCTAGGAAATCAAGCAAGCTTAATAATTATTTTCATGTTCCTTCCGCAGTGGAGGTATTCCCTGTCCCTGATCGTGTTTCAGAGATTGCACGGGAGTGGGAGAAGCCTGGGATTCCTTTTTCCCCTTCTCCAATTAAAAAAAAAAAAAAAAAAGTTTCCTATTACTTAAAAAGTCTTGGCAGACAGTGACTAAGGTCGAGGGTGCTATTTCTACTTTGGCTAAGAGAACTACTATTCCCATTGAGGATAGTTGTTTTTTTAATGATCCTATGGATAAGAAGCTTGAAGCTTTTCTTAAGAGGATGTATGTTCACCAGGGGTTATAATGGCAGCCTGCGGTGTGTATTGCTACAGTCACTAGTGTGGCAGCTTATTGGTTTGATGCGTCCATTGAGATTCAGGCTCTTAAATTGGCTAATTCATTTATTTCTGATGCTTCTCTTCAAGTTATCAAGTCAGGGGTAAAGATTTCTAGCTTTGCTGTTTTAGCTCGCAGACCTTTATGGTTAAAGTCCTGGTCTGTGGATGTTTCTTCTAATACTAAGCTTTTGTTTATTCCTTACAAGGGTAAGACCTTGTTTGGACCAGGTCTGGCTGAGATTATTTATGATATCACGGGAGGTAAGGGTAATTTTCTTCCTCATGATAAAAGACATAAACAAAAGCATCAAAGTAATTTTCGTTCCTTTTGGAACTTCTCAGCTAAACCTTCCCCTTCCTCTTCCAAGCAGGAGCATTCTAAGTCTTCCTGGAAGTCCAATCATTCCTGGAATAAGGGGAAACAATTTAAAAAGCCTGTAATTGACTCAAAGTCAGCATGAAGGGTCTGCCCCCAATCCGGGAGCGGATCTTGTGGGGGGCAGATTTTTCTTTTTTTGCTTAGGCTTGGGTTTGGGATGTTCCAGATCCCTGGGTGGTGGACATCGTATCCCAGGGTTACAAGCTAGAGTTCAAGATTTATCCCAGGGGCAGGTTTCTTCTCTCCAGGTTTTCTTGAATGGTGTTGCAGTGGCGCCAAATCTGGACGATATTCTGGTTCAAACGCCATCTCTTCAACAAGCAAGCTCCCACACTGAGATATTGTTGTCTTTTCTGCACTCCCACGGTTGGAAGGTGAATTTAGGAAAAAGTTCCTTAATTCCGGCTACAAGAGTGGAATTTTTGGAAACAATAATTGATTCCCTAGAAATTAAGATTTTTCTGACAGAGGCCAGAAAATGAAAGATCTTCAATTCTTGCCTTATTCTTCATGCCTCTCCCGGGCCATCAGTAGCTCAGTGTATGGAGGTTGTTGGTCTGATGGTGTCAGTTATGGACATCATTCCATTTGCTTGGTTCCATCTCAGGCCTCTGCAGTTGTGCATGCTCAGACAATGGGATAGGGATTATGCGGATCTTTCTCTACATATTGTTTTGGATCAGGAGACAAGAAACTCTCTTCTGTAGTGGTTGTCCCAGGATCTTCTCTCTCTCTCTGGCATCCTGCTTCCGCAGACCTACCTGGATAATTGTGACCACGGATGCAGTCTGCTGGGATGGGTAGCTGTCTTGGGTTCATTAGGAGGAGTCGTTTCTTCCTATAAATATTCTAGAGCTGAGGGCAATCTTCAATGCTCTTCTGGCCTGGCCTCAGTTAGCTTCAGTCCAGTTTATCTAATGTCCGTGGCTTACATCAATCTTCAGGGGGGACTTGGAGTTCCTTGGCCATGACAGAGGTAGCCAGGATTATTCAGTGGGCAAAGTCCCACAATTGTCTGTCTGCGATCCACATTCCAGGGGTGGACAATTGGGAAGCGGATTTTCGAAGTTGACAGACTTTTCATCCGGGGGAGTGGGAACTCCATCTGGAGGTATTTTCCAACTTGATTCTCAAGTGGGGGCAGCCGGAGCTGGATGTCATGGCATCTTGTCAGAATGCCAAGCTTCTAAGGTATGGGTCAAGGTCTCGATCCTCAGGCTGTACAGATAGATGCTCTGGCAGTTCCTTGGAATTTCAGTCTAGCATATTTTTTTCCTCCATTAGCTCTTCTTCCAGGGGTCATTGATCGAATCAGACAGGGGAGGGCGTTAGTGATTCTCATTGCCCCGGCATAGCTTTGCAGAATCTGGTATGCGGATCTGGTGGAGATGTCATCTCTTCCACCTTAGAGACTTCCGTTACGGAAGGTCCTTCTACTTCAGGGGCCCCTCCTTAATCCAAATCTGTTTTCTCTGAAGCTGACTGCTTGGAGATTGAACGCTTGGTATTATCTAAGCGTGGTTTTTCTGAATCAGTTATTAAAACTATGTTTCAGGTTTGTAAGCCTGTGACTAGAAAGATTTATTCTAAGATTTGGCATAAATATTTGTATTGGTGTGAATCCAGAGGTTTTTCTTGGAATAGTGTTAAAATTCCTAGAATGTTGTCTTTTCTCCAAGAGGGTTTGGAGAAGGGTTTATCTGCTAGTACCTTGAGGGGTCAAATTTCTGCTTTATTTATTTTTTGCATAACGTCTGGCAGATGTGCCAGATGTTAAGTCTTTTTGCCAGGCTCTAGTTAAGCCTAGGTTTAAATTTGCTACTCCTCCGTGGAGTCTCAATCAGGTTCTTCAACATGCTCTTTTTGAACCTATGTATTCTTTGGATATTAAGATTTTATCCTGGAAAGTTTTGTTTTTTGTTGCTATTTCTTCGGCTTGAAGAGTTTCGGAGCTTTCAGCTTTGCAGTATGAATCTCCTTTCCTTCTTTTTCATTCTGATAAGGTAGTTCTGCATACTGCCTTAGGTTTTCTTTCTATGGTGGTTTCGGATAGGAATATTAATCAAGAGATTGTTGTTCCTTCCTTGTGTCCTAATCCTTCTTCTCATAAGGAATGTTTCTTGCACAACCTAGATGTGGTATGTGCTTTAAAGTTTTATTTCCAGGCAACTAAGGATTTTCGTCAGTCTTCTTCCTTATTTGTTGTTTTTTCTGGGAAGAGAAAAGGTCAGAAAGCTACGGCTACTTCTCTTTCTTTTTGTTTAAGGAGTATTATTCGCTTGGCTTATGAGACTGCTGGACAGCAGCCTCCTGAGAGAATCACGGCTCATTCTACCAGGGGTGTTTCTTCTTGGGTTTTAAAAAATGGAACAGATTTTCAAGGCTGCTACTTGGTCATCCTTAGACACTTTTTCAAAATTTGACAAATTTGATACTTTTGCTTTGGCTGAGGCTTTTTTTAGGAGAAAGGTTCTTCAAGCAATGCTGCCTTCCGTTTAGGTTAACTGTTTTGTCCCTCCCTTATCATCTGTGTCCTCTAGCTTGGGTATTGGTTCCCAACAGTAATTAAGATGATCCTTGGACTCACCGTGTCATTAGAAAGAAAATATAATTTATGTTTACCTGATAAATTAATTTCTTTCTTGACACAGTGAGTCCACGGCCTGTCCTGTATTTTCAGACAGTTTATTTTTCTATAAACATCAGGCACCTCTGCACCTTATATTTCTTCCTTTCTCCTTTCCTTTTTGCCGAATGACTGGGGATTGTGGGTAAGGGGAGTGATATTTAACAGTTTTTGCTGTGGTGCTCTTCGCTGCCTCCTGCTGGTCAGGAGAGATATTCCCAACAGTAATTAAGATGATCCGTGGACTCACTGTGTCAAAGTGCTGAATGTAGCCAATTCTTTCATCTGTGACGCCAATATGCAGATCATTCGCCTGAATGCTAAGGTGTCAGGTTTTTCTGTTTTAGCACGCAGGGTGCTGTGGCTTAAATCTTAGACTGAGGACATGACCTCTAAGTTGAGGCTGTTGTCCCTGCCGTTTCAAGGAAAGATCCTGTTCGACCCAGGACTGGATTCGATCATATCCACGTTACGGGAGGCAAGGGAGCTTACCTGCCGCAGGATAAGAAGGTTAAACCTAAGGGAATCTACTTTTCATCCCTTTTGTGTGGACAAGGCCCAGTTCCAGCAGCCCGCCACGAAAGCGGACCAGTCCAAGGGAACTTGGAAACCTGCTCAGTCTTGGAACAAATCCAAGCAAAACAAGAACCCCGCCGAGACAAAGTCGGCATGAAGGGTCTCTGGACCGAGTAGGGGGCTTGTTGTTTCTATTCTCCGAAGCCTGGTTGCAGAATGTTCAGGACCCTTGGGTTCTGGAGGTTGTAGCCCAGGGTTACAGGATAGGTTACCGGTCCGTTCTGCCCAGGGGCAGATTCCTCTTGTCAAACCTGTCTTCAAGGCTGGAAAAGAAAGAGGCTTTTCTAGAATGTGTGAGGGATCTCTTCTCTCTAGGTGTTATCGTACCAGTACTCCAAGCAGAAAGGGGTCTTAGGGTACTATTCAAATCTGTTTGTGGTTCCAAAGAAAGAGGGCACTTTTCTCCCGATTTTGGACCTAAAGTGTTTAAACAAGTTTCTGACAGTTCCATTGTTCAAACTGGAAACAATCAGATCCATCTTGCCCCTAGTTCAAGAGGGGCAGTTCATGACAACATTAGGCTTGAAGGGTGCCTACCTTCATGTGCCAATTCACAGGGACCACTTCAAGTTCCTGAGATTTGCGTTTCTGGACCAGTGTGTGGCCTTTCCTTTTGGGCTTGTGATGGCCCTGAGAGTCTTCATGAAGGTTCTGGGGGTGCTTCTCACAGTAGCCAGATCCAGGGGAATTGCCATGGCGCCCTACCTTGACGACAGCAATAGGGTGGAGTTCCTGGGCACGATAATAGACTCTATGTCCATGAAGATTGCGTCGTCCTGTCTTGCCCTTCAGGCCTCCACAAGCCTCTCAGTGGCCCAGTGTATGGAGATGATCGGGCTCATGGTCTCCAGCATAGACGTTGTACCATTCGCCAGGTTCCACCTCAGACCTCTGTAATTGTGCATGTTGAGATAGTGGAACAGCGATTATTCAGATCTATCACAGCTGATATCCATGGATGCACGGACTCTGAACTCCATTTCTTGGTGGATCCGCCCGGAGCAACTGTCCATGGCGACATCCTTCGTGAGACCGTCCTGGGAGATTGTGACCATGGACATGAGTCTGGCGGAATGGGGAGCTGTTTGTGGGCCCGGGATGGCACAAGGAAAATGGTCTCAGGTGGAGTCTCTCTCCTTCCGATCAATATCCTGGAACTCTGAAGGCATGGCTCCCTCTGGGGTCGTTCAACTTGGTTTTACTTACCTGTTTTACTTGTTTTAATGTATGCTCTTGATAAAGATGTGTAATATGTTGAAAAGCTTTGAGCAAATAAAACCTTTTATCCTTTGTTGAAAGATTGTCAAGATCTTGTTTTGATGTGCTGAGCTGGAATCTCCTTATTTATGGAGTAAGTTACTACATTTTTTTCAATTATACACTGGATACTTTTGTCATTTGGGTCTCTATTCATTTATAGTCCACTTTTGGATAAACCTGAAAATTCAGTATTTGACTCCAGGAACCTGTGGACTCTTGCCATCTGACGCTTCCCTTTCCACTGTAAAGATTCATCTTATGGAGTGAGTATACTGCACCCATATTAAGTTGCTTCAATATATGCATCAAGCCTTTTTTGTCTTCACTTATGTTACGGTTACCCTTAGTCTCGCTGAGAGATGGACCGCTTAGTAGCCTGGATCCCTATTGCTAAAGAGGGGAGAAGCTGCTTTCCATAGTATTCTATATGAGTCTCGCAAATATAGAATAATCTCCCTTAGCTGCAGTACAGCTAGGATACCCTTCTGCCCACAAAAACGAGTCAACGCTGCGATTGAGGGTCAAACAAGAACTCAGGACTGGGATGCCCAGCCTGCTTTTTATTAAGGTTACATGCACACAGGGCACTCCCAGGGGGAGAGGGGGGGAAGCACAAAATCCCCCATCACACATTTAGATAGAGAGCACTGTCCTTTGACAGGCCACAATAGGATTACAGTACTTAAGATAACAAGTTTACAAGTTCATCTTATCAATTAGCAGTCTGGCTCCAGAGGTGATTAGACAATAGTTTCTAAAAGCTGAAAAAAAAGAGTTAACTCTTTATGAAATGAAACTTGTTACAGTTTTCTTGGAGCCCTTCTTAGGCGCTGGCTTGCTGGTTCAGGCATTGCTGCTGGGAAATAAGCTCTTCACAACAAAATAACTAATGCTTCTGTAACATTGCTCCCTTTCTGTGGAACACTCTGGCAGACACGGTCTGACCCCTTTTCGGGGCAGACTAAGGCTGTCCAGACCGCTGGTTATGCGGGGCTGAGGTCGGTTTGTCTGGACAACCCGTCGGCGTTGCCATTCTGTTTCCCAGGTCTGTAAGTAATGGTGAAATTGAAGGTTTGCAACGATAAGCTCCAACGTAATAGCCTGCCGTTATCTCCAGAGACCCGGTTCAGCCACACCAACGGGTTATGGTCGGTGACCAGAGTGAACTCCTGACCATATAAATAGGGAGTCAATTTCTTTAATGCCCACACCAAAGCCAAACACTCCTTTTCGACCGCTGCATAGCTGACTTCGCGGGGCAGGAGCTTCCGGCTGATGTAGGCAACTGGATGCTCCCCTCCATCTTCGCCTACTTGGCTGAGGACGGCTCCCAGCCCGAACATGGAAGCATCGGTATGGACGATAAAACGTTTGTTAAGGGCTGGGGCCGCCAAGACAGGAGCGTTAATTAGAGCATTTTTGAGAGCCTGGAAAGCCGTTTCACAGTGGGGAGACCACAGGACCTGTCGAGGTAAGTTCTTCTTGGTCAAGTCAGTCAGGGGTTTGGCAAGTGTGCTGTAGTCTGGTACGAACCGTCTATAGTACCCTGCCGTGCCCAGGAAGGCTAGGACCTGAGTCTTAGTGATGGGGGTGGGCCAATTGGCGACAGCTTCTATTTTGGCCGGCTCTGGTCGCTGCTTTCCACACCCCACCCGGTGACCCAGGTACTGTACCTCGGCCATCCCAAAGTGGCATTTTTCTGGCTTCAGAGTCAGGCCAGCAGCCCGGATCTGATCCAGAACCATTCCCACATGAGCTAAGTGGTCCTCCCAGGACTCACTGTGGATCGCTATGTCGTCCAGGTAGGCGCAAGCAAAACTCTGGAAGCCATCCAGGAGCCTATCCACCAAGCGCTGGAATGTAGCTGGGGCATTCTTCATCCCAAACGGCATTACCCTAAACTGATATAAGCCGAATGGGGTGACGAATGCCGACTTGGGGATAGCCTCCGGGGCCAGGGGAATCTGCCAGTAACCTTTGCAGAGGTCAATAGTGGTCAGGTAATTTCCCCTGGCTATACGATCGAGTAGCTCGTCTACCCTGGGCATAGGGTAAGCGTCCGTCACGGTATTTTCATTGAGCCTCCGATAGTCTACGCAGAACCGGGTGGTCCCATCTTTCTTGGGCACCAAGACAACTGGGGAGGCCCAGGGACTATCGGAGGGCTCAATTACCCTGAGCTGGAGCATCTCATCGATCTCCTTCTTCATTCCTGTCCTAACTGCTTCGGGGATTCGGTACGGAGCCTGGCGCAAGGGAGCTTGTCCCGGAGTATCTACCTGGTGGGTGGTTAAAGTAGTGTACC
Organism: Bombina bombina; assembly: GCF_027579735.1. Taxonomy (NCBI): domain Eukaryota; kingdom Metazoa; phylum Chordata; class Amphibia; order Anura; family Bombinatoridae; genus Bombina; species Bombina bombina. The sequence continues at coordinate 111,052,910 of NC_069503.1, forward strand.
CTGGCTTCGGGGAGAAGGTGAGGTGTTTGGACTGGAGGAGTTGGTTGAGCTGCTCCCTTTCAGTGGGGCTAAGTCGGTCCCCTATCTGAACCTGCGCCACTATACCTGTGGGGAGGCTCTTTTCTAATAGGTCTGGAATGGGTAAACTGTCGGGGTCTTCCTGAGGGGAACAACATACGGCCGTCACGTTCTCTGGTCGCTCAAAATATTCCTTGAGCATGTTTACATGGAATGTCTTTCTAAGATTGTTGTCGTGGCAGCTAGCTATCACATAAGTGGTGTCTCCCCTTTTCTCTACGATCTGGTAGGGACCCTGCCAGGACGCCTGCAATTTGTCTGTCTTCACCGGCTTAAGTACTAACACCTTTTGTCCTATGGTGAAGATTCTCTTTCGGGCCCCCCGATCGTACCATACTTTCTGTCTTCTCTGGGCCAACTGGAGATTAGCCCGCACGGATTTGGCTAATTGCTCCATTCGGTCCCTGAGTTCCAGCACGTATGGCACAATTGGGACACCGTCAGCCTCCATCTCTCCCTCCCAGTGCTCCCGGATCAGGTTTAGGGGTCCCCGTACCTTTCTTCCGTAGAGCAACTCGAAGGGAGAGAACCCTGTCATTTCCTGGGGCACCTCCCGATAAGCAAATAGGAGGTGCGGCAGGAAGCGTTCCCAGTCTCGGTATTCCTGAGTGAACGTCTTGAGCATTTGCTTGAGGGTCCCATTGAACCTCTCACACAGCCCGTTCGTCTGGGGGTGGTATGGGGAGCTTAGGAGGGACTTAATTTTGCAAACCTGCCAGAGTTGTTGGGTCAATTCAGCCGTAAATTGGGTGCCGCGGTCGGATAGGATTTCTTTTGGAAATCCTACCCGGGAGAACACCTGTACTAGTGCATTCGCTACCGTATCCGCTTGTATGTTGGATAGGGCGACAGCCTCTGGGTACCTGGTAGCGTAGTCCACTACGGTAAGAATGTATCGCTTACCGGAGGGACTAGGGGTAGCCAGTGGTCCCACTAGGTCAATAGCAACCCGGCTGAAGGGTTCCTCTACAATGGGCATATTTACTAGCTGGGCTTTAGGGTGATCGCCTCGCCTTCCTACTCGTTGACACACATCGCAGGTGTTACAGTAAGTTCTAACGTCAGCGTGCACCCCTGGCCAAAAGAACGTGTGAGTAATGCGGTGTAGGGTACGGGTAACGGCTAGGTGGCCTGCTAAGGGGATGTCGTGGCCTATTTTGAGGATTTCTTGACGGTATTTGTGGGGCACTACCAGCTGTCGCCTACGCTGTCCCCTTTTCTCTGTCCAGCGGTATAGTTTCCCTTTTTCCCATAAGAATGTTTCGTTATCTGCCCCGCCCCCTCCGGTCTCTGCTCGTTCCCGGTACTTTTGTAAGGTCGGGTCAGTCTTAGACTCTGCCTCGAAGGCATCTGGGGTGTCCCAGGGTATGGGGCCTAACCTGTCAGGCAAGGTCGGGGTAGGTCTTACCTGTGTCTCCCGCACTGGTGAGAGCTCTCGCTCCGTCCGGGCTTGGGCCCGTGTAGTCACTGGGTCCGCCTCGTTGTTGCATACTGGAGCATAGGCAGAAGTCATGGGGCCCAAATCGTTGCCCAGTAGTACTTCGGCAGGTAAATTATCCATTAGGCCCACGTTCACAGCCCCCTTTCCCGCTCCCCAATCAAGATGCACTTTAGCTGTTGGAATTTTGTACACATCCCCCCCGCCACTCTAACGGCCACAGTCTGTCTGGATCGCTTGTGCTCTGGCACCAAATGACTCTGTACCAGCGTGATAGTAGCCCCTGTGTCTCGCAATCCCTCGGTAGATCGCCCCTCGAGCCATACCCTCTGCCGATGGTGCTGGCGGTTATCTGAGGCAGCATATACAGGGTCTGCCTCGTGAAGCGGCCCCACATATCCCTCCATAGGGGCCTCTTGGTTAACACAGAGGGCCCGGGCCGGACGATAGGACCCAGAGGGGTAATTGTAATTCCTGGGTGTCTGGTGCGTATTAAGGGGGCAGCTAGCCATGAAATGCCCTGGTTGCTTGCATCGGTGGCAAGTCGGTCTGGGACGCTCAGAGCTGTTATTGGGTGGTCCTGAGTGTCGGACGGGCCCTGTGGGCACCAGGGCTCGGAATTCAGCACGAGGGGGTGCACGGTAAACCTCTCTGGGTTCGACCCGTGCTGGAGCTCGGTAGTTCATGGGTTCGTGAAGACGGGAGTCATAATGTTCATCGGCCAATTTGGCTGCTTCTTCTAAGGTAGAAGGCCGCCTGTCTCGCAGCCATTCCTTCCCTTGCTGTTCCATGCCATTATAAAAATGTTCTAAGAGAAACAATTGTAAAATTTCCTCCCCAGTCACCGCTTTACTTCCGCTCAGCCAGTGATTTGCCGCTCTCCGCATTCGGTGCGCCCATTCCATATGGGTATCGTTAGGCTTCTTTTCCGTGCCCCGAAACTGTCGGCGATACGTGTCCGGAGTTACAGCGTACCGTCGCAACAGTGTCTCCTTAACTAGCTCATACTGTGTCACTTCCTCAGCACCCAGAGTACGAAAGGCTTCCAGGGCTCGCCCGGATAGTTTCCCAGACAATATCGTGGGCCACTCTCTGTTGGGAATCTGGTGCAGGGCACATTGCCTTTCGAAGTCCGCCAAATATTCATCAATCCCTGTCTCGCTCTCTAGGAAGGGTCGAAATGCCGCATAGGGTATCTTGGGCCTCCCAGCATTTTCGACAGGGATGATTACCTGCGGGGCTTCAGCATTGCGGTGTGCGTTCGCTAGGTTGAGTTCGTGGGCTCGAGTCTCTCGTATATCCTCGTCCGCCTCCGCCATCAACTGCTGTACCAATTCCATGGAGGGGTTCGGCCCGTATAATGAGAGCCTTTCCCGAACAATCCTGGTTTTTTCGTCACTAATCGTGGTCGGTGTTTCCGCCATTGTGAAGCTCTGATCCAGTTCGGTCAATTCTGCGATCAGCTCTCTCCTCGGCCGGTTGCTGGCGTACCCCCCTCTGCTTTCAAGTAAATCCTTTAGGGTTGTACGCTTCAATTTTTCCGTTCTGTACCTCTCCTAGGAAATCCAGGAAAATCCCGCCGCTGCCGCCAAATGTTACGGTTACCCTTAGTCTCGCTGAGAGATGGACCGCTTAGTAGCCTGGATCCCTATTGCTAAAGAGGGGAGAAGCTGCTTTCCATAGTATTCTATATGAGTCTCGCAAATATAGAATAATCTCCCTTAGCTGCAGTACAGCTAGGATACCCTTCTGCCCACAAAAACGAGTCAACGCTGCGATTGAGGGTCAAACAAGAACTCAGGACTGGGATGCCCAGCCTGCTTTTTATTAAGGTTACATGCACACAGGGCACTCCCAGGGGGAGAGGGGGGGAAGCACAAAATCCCCCATCACACATTTAGATAGAGAGCACTGTCCTTTGACAGGCCACAATAGGATTACAGTACTTAAGATAACAAGTTTACAAGTTCATCTTATCAATTAGCAGTCTGGCTCCAGAGGTGATTAGACAATAGTTTCTAAAAGCTGAAAAAAAAGAGTTAACTCTTTATGAAATGAAACTTGTTACAGTTTTCTTGGAGCCCTTCTTAGGCGCTGGCTTGCTGGTTCAGGCATTGCTGCTGGGAAATAAGCTCTTCACAACAAAATAACTAATGCTTCTGTAACAACTTACTAGAGAAAATCATTCAATAGACCATCGCCATCTACTACTACTATCTATCTATCTATACACAGTCACAAGGGAGAGACTGCAAGAAGGCTGCGGTCTGACCTAAAGGAGAGTATCAGTTCTTAGTTCATTTGTACAGGATATTGTGTGTTTTTTTCCATCTTGCACCTCTGTATATTGTTTTCCTTTCTGTCTAGAATCAGGCCTGTCTTCAGGCATTTTGCTCCTCCATGGAGCTTAAACTTGGTCCTTAAGGTTCTGCAGAAGGTTCCGTTTGAGCCTATGCATTCTCTTGACACTAAAAATTCTGTCTTGGAAGGTTCTCTTCCTGTTGGCTATTGCATCGGTGCGCAGAGTATCTGAGCTGGCGGCCTTGCAACATGAGCCTCCTTACTTGGTTTTTCATGCGGATAAGGTTGTTCTTCGCACAGGCTTGGGGTTTCAGCCCAAGGTTGTGTCTAACCGTAACAGCAATCAGGAAATAGTCATTCCTTCTTTGTGTCCTAACCCTTCTTCTTCTAAGAAGAGGTTACTTCATAATCTGGATGTGGTTCGTGCCTTGAAGTTCTATCTTAAGGCTACAAAGGATTTCAGACAATCTTCATCTCTATTTGTGGTGTATTCAGGGAAGCGCAGGGGACAGAGGGCTTCTGCTACTTTGTCTTTTTGGCTGAGGAGCTTGATCTGCCTGGCCTAGGAGTCAGTTGGACATAAGCCTCCCCAGAGGATCACGGCTCACTCCACTAGAGTGGTGGTTTTGTCTTGGGCCTTCAAGAATGAGGCCTCTATGGAGCAGATTTGTAAGGCGGCTACTTGGTCCTCCTTACATACTTTTACAAAGTTTTACAAATTTGACGTTTTTGTTTCTGCAGAAGCTGTTTTTGGGAGAAAGGTTCTACAGGCTGTGGTGCCCTCAGATTAAGGGTCCGCCTTTTTACCCTCCCGGTTTCATTCAGTGTCCTCTAAAGCTTGGGTATATTTTTCCCAAAAGTAATGAATGAAGCCGTAGACTCTCCTCCCCTTTAGATGGAAAACATAAATTATGCTTACCTGATACTTTCATTTCCATCATGGAGGGGAGAATCCACTGCTCCCGCCCGTAAGTTTGGTGGGCAGACCTAAATTTTAATTTTTCTTCTGGCACCATTTATACCCTGATATTTCTCCTACTGTTCCTTGTTCCCTCGGCAGCATGACTGGGGGATGAGGGAAGTGGGGGAGGTATTTAAGCCTTTAGCTGGGGTGTCTTTGCCTCCTCCTGGTGGCCAGATTCTTAATTCCCAAAGTAATGGATGAAGCTGTGGACTCTCCCCCCCACAATGGAAGTTTAATTATCAGGTAAGCATAATTTATGTTGTTTTTCTTTATTCAATTTCTTTTTATGTAGACAAACATGTAAATAGTTCATATCCATCCTTCACTACAGGAAGCATCAGCATTATACCGCAAACTCCATTAGTTTTAGACACTGACTATTCACAAACATTGGGGATATCACAGCAGATATTTAAAGAAGATGGTGAATTGGCAGGAACTGGTCAGCAATCCTCATGTACAGAGAGTAATTTAGTCATCAAACAAGAGGACAACATTTATGCCTTATCTAGTGAAGTTAATATCCCAGAGGATAAACCACACACATTTACTGAGTTTACAAAACATATTAAAAAAGGGAAAAATCTACAGTCTAGCCAAATGATTCATGCAAAGGAGAAACCTTTTAAATCTACAGAATGTAAGAAAAGCTTTAGATGGAAGTCTCATCTACTAGAACACTACAAAATTCACACTGGGGAAAAGCCACACACATGTAGTGAGTGTGGAAAATGTTTTACACAAAGTAATCATCTGAAAACTCATAAAAAGATTCACACAGGAGAAAAGCCTTTCACATGTACAGAGTGTGGAAAAAGTTTTACACAAAAGAATAATCTGAAAACTCATGAAAGGATTCACACAGGGGTAAAGCCTTTCACATGTACAAAGTGTGGAAAAAGTTTTACAGAAAAGAGGACTCTGAAAACTCATGAAAGGATTCATACAGGGGAAAAGCCTTTCACATGTACAGAGTGTGGAAAAAGTTTTACACAAATACATTGTCTGAAAACTCATGAAAAGATTCATACAGGGGAAAAGCTTTTCATATGTACAGAGTGTGGAAAAAGTTTTACAAAAATGAGTGGTCTGAAAACTCATCAAAGGAGTCACACAGGGGAAAAGCCTTTCACATGTACAGAGTGTGGAAAAAGTTTTACACAAAAGGGTGATCTGAAAAAGCATGAATGGAGTCACACAGGAGAAAACTTTTTCACATGTACAGAGTGTGGAAAAAGTTTTATACAAAAAAGTCATCTGAAAAAGCATGAAAGGATTCACACAGGGGAAAAGCCTTTCACATGTACAGAGTGTGGAAAAAGTTTTACAGAAAAAAGTCTTCTGAAAAAGCATGAAATGATTCACACAGGGGAAAAACCGTTTGCATGTACAGAGTGTGGAATACGTTTTACACAAAAGAATGATCTGAAAAAGCATGAAAGAATTCACACAGGGGAAAAACCGTTTGCATGTACAGAGTGTGGAATAAGTTTTACACAAAATAGTAATCTGAAAAGGCATGAAAGAATTCACAAAGGGGAAAAGCCTTTCACTTGTACAGTGTGTGGAAAAAGTTTTACACAAAAGAGTCATCTGAAAACTCATGAAAGGAGTCACACTGGAGAAAAGCTGTTCGCATAAGAAACTTTTCACATGTTTAGAAACTAAGGTTGCCTTCTTTTGCCCAGCCGATTCCCTGACACTTTACTAATGGGTGTGGTCGGGGTGTGGCTTCACACAACCTTAATAAAATATATTTTACAATTTTTGTGGTCTGCCATTAAAGGATTGAGTGTTGTAATATATCTGGAACTGAAGAGGGAAGGGCGCACAGCAAGAAAGAGACCTCCTGGTGTAGTATGTCAAATGTATATGTCGCTATTTAGCAGAAAAATGCCAAATGGAAACTCATGTTTTTCCACCTCAACTCCTATGCGGTATGGATACAGCTCTGCGTGGTTCGTAACCACTGGAGAAGGCAATTCAATCCCCTTTTCCCTTGCAGCATACTTTCCCTTCCTTGGACTCTGTTCTCACCTCCCCAGCAGAAGATGAACTACTTCAAAAGGTGAATCTGTGAATCTATATTGTGGGGTCTGTAATAACTTTTGTGTGAAGAGATATGCACTATATACCTGCACACCACTGTGATTAAAAAAACAAGTGATTTTATTCAATTAAAAAGGCTCTCATGAGTACGTTTGTGCAATAATAAAAAACATGAATACTTTGACATAAAATTGGCCAAATATTAAAATTGTATATCACAATATGATGTGTTAGTCATCAGGTATAAATAGTAGTCTGGTGTTCAGCAAAAAAATTCCAAATGCCATTGGAGCAATGTGAAAAAGCGCCGTAGCACTTCTGTGTGAATTTCAGCTAGTAGGGGACGTTGTCTGATGCATTTTGTGACGCAATTGGTCGCTTCATCAGAGGTAGGGTACGCCCCCCCTAAGCCTCCTATTTATAGTACAATAGCGTCATGGCCCATCCCTGTCCCAAAAACTCCATCTTTGTTTTTGTGCAGGGTAAGTATGCTTGATATATAGAAAACTGCTTATCTAAGGGCATTCTCCTATAATCTGAAAATGAGCTTTGGTTCCCAATATTACGATTAATCCCTTCACTAGTTTTGCACCTTTATTTTGCATAATTTAGTAGTACTTATATGCTTTTATTATCCTTCTGGTTTAAAAACAGGCTTAAAAATGTCTAATTATTTATCTTATAAACCCGAACTATTATATTTTACATTAAAAGTGTACTTCACATAAAAGTATGATCCTTTTGTTATACATATTAATTGGATCTTCAACTCCACCTAATAGAATGTCAATATGTAGTACATAGTACATTCACTCTATGTGCATATATGCACACCTGTGTATACATATGTATTTGCAAATATCCATATGTACTCTAGAATTTTTACAAGTGCTTAATATTAATACTTCACACCTATACATACATACCTTAAAGGGACATTATACACTCATTTTTTCTTTGCATAAATGTTTTGTAGATGATCTATTTATATAGTCCATGAAGTTTTTTTAAAAAAAAAATGTTTAGTTTTGCTTATTTTTTAAATAACATTGCTCTGATTTTCAGACTCCTAACCAAGCCCCAAAGTTTTATGTGAATACCTTCAGCTACCTTCTCCAGCTTGCTCCTGTTTGTGTAAAGGGTCTTTTCATATGCAAAAGAAGGGGGAGGGGGGGAAAGTGTCTTATTTCCCACTTGCAGTGGGCTTTCCAGCTATCTTTTCAACAAAGCTAAACTGAGAGCTTCTAAGTAAGTTTTTAAACAGTTTCATACTGGATTTTTATATCGGTATCTGTGCATCTTATTCTTTATAGTAGTGTCTATTACATGCAGTTATATAAAAATGAGTGTATACTGTCCCTTTAAGTGTCCCTTCTGGGGTATTAATCCTTATAGTGGCCAAAAATGCACACTTTGTGAGTATATGCACACCTATCTGTATGTGCAGATTTTTCAGAATCCCTTCACACATATATGCCCATGTATATATATCTCCCCACTTTTAGGATCTTTTTATGTACAGAAAAATTACACACCCTTTATTGTTAATAATAATTATGTGGTGCAAGTGACTACATCCAATTATAAAAAAGCCAAATCTATGTCCTTATTCATACCCTGTGGACCCAACTTTTTTAGAGCATGGATCCAAAAGGTCTCATTTTTCCTAAGTTCTAGCAGCCTGCTACCACCTCTATGTCCCACCTGTACCTGCTCTATAGCTTTTATAAAAAACTGAGATGGGTCACTTTTGTGTGTGTTTTTAAAATGTCTTATCAATGGGGTTTCAAAATACCTTCCTCTATGTTCTTTATATGTTCTAAGCACCTAACTTTCAAAATCCTTTCGGTCCTTCCTATATACCCTAGCGGTGTCTGACATTTACACTCCAGCATATATACAACATAATCTGATTTACAATTGAGTTTCCCTTTTATGTTGTAAATCCAACCTTTCTCATCCTTATCAATAACTTTCTTTTGAATATTGTGTGTGACACACAATTCTTCCTAAAACATTTAAAGAAACTCTGTAATTGTGGTAACCCCATGTTCTTCTTAACCTTACTGGGTTCTCTAATTATAATAGGTGCCAGAATGTTCTTAATACATCTGTTTCTTTCATGTAATTGGCAAGAGTCCATGAGCTGGTGACGTATGGGATATACAATCCTACCAGGAGGGGCAAAGTTTCCCAAACCTCAAAATGCCTATAAATACACCGCTCCCCACACCCACAATTCAGTTTTACAAACTTTGCCTCCTATAGAGGTGGTGAAGTAAGTTTGTGCTAAGATTTCTATGTTGATATGCACTTCTCAGCATTGTTGAAGCCTGATGCCTCTCAGAATACAGCGAATGTCAGAGGGACGTGAAGGGAGTATAACTTATTGAATACGACGATTTCCCTAACGGGGGTCTATTTCATAGGTTCTCTGTTATCGGTCATAGAGATTCATCTCCTACCTCCCTTTTCAGATCGACGATATGCTCTCAATTTACCATTACCTCTACTGATACCTGTTTCAGTACTGGTTTGGCTATCTGCTATATGTGGATGGGTGTTTTTTGGCAAGTATGTTTTTTATTACTTAAGGCACCCCAGCTATGGTTTGGCACTTTATGCATTTATATAAAGTTCTAAATATATGTATTGTACTTATATTTGCATGAGTCAGGTTCATGTATTTCCTTCTGCAGACTGTCAGTTTCATATTTGGGGAAAATAAACATTTTTAAGAAAAAATTTTCTTACATGGGGTTTTAGTCTTTTTTTCAATTGACTACTTTCTTGCAAATTGCGGGCGGTATTAGGCCAGCGGTTGCGCCAAATGCTAGACTTTATTGCGTCATTCTTGGCGCGAAAAATACGTCTGACGCAACTTCATTTCCGGCATCATAGTTGACGCCAAAGCCTTACACACGGTTGTGTCATTAGTGACGCGAGTGTGTCATTTCCGGTTATTATTGGCGCCAAAAAAGTTTTCAGTTTCGTTGTGCGTCATACTTGGCGTCAAACTTTTTCATTATTTTAATACCCCATTGATGTTTTCCTCTTGCCTTTTTTCTCTATCAGAGGGCTATGCTATTTGCATTTTTTCCCATTCCTGGGAAAATCATATAAGGAAATTGATAATTTTGCTTTATATGTTGTTTTTTTCTTTTACATTTTGCAAGATGTCTCAATCTGATCCTGCCTCAGAAGTATCTGCTGGAACTTTGCTGCCTAACTTCAGTTCTACCAAAGCTAAGTGCATTTGTTGTAAGATTGTGGAAATTATTTCTCCGAATGTCATTTGTAATAGTTGTCATGATAAACTTTTATATGCAGATAGTGTGCCCATCAGTGATAGTACATTGCCAGTTGCAGTTCCTTCAACTTCTAATGTACATGATATACCTATGAATTTTAAAGAATTTGTTTCTGATTCTATCCAGAAGGCTTTGTCTGCATTTCCACCTTCTAATAAACGTAAAAGGTCTTTTAAAACTTCTCATTCAGTTGATTAAATTTCAAATGACCAACAACATAATAATTTATCCTCCTCTGATAAGGATCTATCTGATACAGAAGATCCTTCCTCAGACATTGACACTGACAAATCTACTTATTTATTTAAAATAGAGTATATGCGTTCTTTATTAAAAAAAAGTGTTAATTACTTTGGATATTGAAGTAGCCAGTCCTCTTGATTTTAAGTCTAATAAACGTTTAAATGCTGTTTTTAAACCTCCCGTGGTTTCTCCAGGGGTTTTTCCTATTCCTGAGGCTATTTCTGATATGATTTCTAAGGAATAGAATAAGCCAGGTACGTCTTTTATTCCTTCTTCAAGGTTTAAAAAATTGTATCCTTTACCAGCAAATTCTATAGAGTTTTAGGAAAAAATCCCCAAAGTTGATGGGGCTATTTCTACTCTTGCTAAACGTACCACTATTCCTATGGAAGATAGTACTTCCTTTAAGGATCCTTTAGATAGGAAGCTTGAATCTTATCTAAGGAAAGCCTATTTATATTCAGGTCATCTTCTCAGACCTGCAATTTCTTTGGCTGATGTTGCGGCTGCATCAACTTTCTGGTTGGAGAATTTAGCACAACAAGAATTGGATTTTGACATATCTAGCATTATTCGCTTACAGCAATATGCTAATTTTATTTGTGATGCCATTTTTTATATTATCAAAATTGACGTTAGATCCATGTTTTTAGCTATTTTAGCTAGAAGAGCTTTGTGGCTTAAATCTTGGAATGCTGATATGACATCTAATTCTAAATTACTATCTCTTTCTTTCCAAGGTAATAATTTATTTGGTTCTCAGTTGGATTCTATTATTTCAACTGTTACTGAGAGAAAGGGAGTTTTTCTGCCTCAGGATGAAAAAACCTTAGGGTAAATCTAAGGCTTCTAACCGTTTTCATTCCTTTCGTCAAAATAAGGAACAAAAACCCAATCCTTCCCCCACGGAATCTGTTTCCAATTGGAAGCTTTCCTCAAATTGGAATAAATCCAAGCCATTTAAGAAACCAAAGTCAGCCCCTAAGTCCGCATGAAGGTGCGGCCCTCATTCCAGCTCAGCTGGTAGGGGGCAGATTAAGGTTTTTCAAGGATATTTGGATAAATTCTGTCCAAAATCAATGGATTCAGAGCATTGTCTCTCAAGGGTATCGAATAGGATTCAGAGTAAGACCTCCTGTGAGAAGATTTTTTTCTCTCACGTATCCCAGCAAATCCAGTAACCGCTCAGGCTTTCCTGTAGTGTGTTTCATACCTGGAGTCTTCAGGGGTAATCATGCCAGTTCCTTTTCAGGAACAAGGTTTGGGGTTTTATTCAAATCTATTCATTGTCCTAAAGAAGGAAAATTTATTCAGACCAATTCTGGATCTGAAAATTTTGAATTGTTATGTAAGAGTACCAACTTTCAAGATGGTGACTATAAGGACTATTCTGCCTTTTGTTCAGTGAGGACATTATATGTCCACAATAGACTTGCAGGATGCATACCTTCATATTTATTCCGATTCATCCAGAACATTATCAGTTCCGGAGATTCTCTTTTCTAGACAAGCAATACCAATTTGTTGCTCTTCCATTTGGCCTAGCAACAGCTCCAAGAATCTTTTCAAAGGTTCGGTGCCCTACTCTCTGTAATCAGAGAACAGGGTATTGCGGTGTTTCCTTATTTGGACGATATCTTGGTACTAGCTCAGTCTTTACGTTCTGCAGAATCTCACATGAATCAACTAGTGTTGTTTCTTCGGAAACGTGGTTGGAGGATCAATTTACCAAAAAGTTTCTTGATTCCTAAGACAAGGGTCACCTTTTTAGGATTCCAGATAGAGACAGAGTCATGGACACTGAATCTAACAGACAAGAGACATTTGAAATTGGTTGCAGCCTGCCGGGACCTTCAGTCTCAGTCATTACCTTCAGTGGCTATGTGCATGGAAGTTTTAGGTCTCATGACTGCAGCATTGGACGCTATCCCCTTTGCTCATTTTCACATGAGACCTCTACAGCTTTGTATGCTGAACCAATGGTGCAGGGATTATACAAAGATATCACAATTAATATCCTTAAATCCCAATGTTCGACACTCTCTGACGTGGTGGATAGATCACCATAGTTTAGTTAAAGGGGCTTCTTTTGTTCGGGCAACCTGGACTGTGATCACAACAAATGTGAGTCTTTCAGGTTGGGGAGCTGTTTGGGGATCTCTGACAGCACAAGGGGTTTGGAAATCTCAAGAGGTGAGATTACCAATAAATATTTTAGAACTCCATGCAATTCTCAGAGCTCTTCAGTTTTGGCCTCTGTTAAAGAGAGAACCGTTCATTTGTTTTCAGACAGACAATATTACAACAGTGGCATATGTCAATCATCGGGGTGGGACTCACAGTCCCCAAGCTATGAAAGAAGTATTTCTTCATACTGTCAAATCTCTGCGGTACATATCCCAGGTGTAGACAATTGGGAGGCAGATTATCTCAGCCGTCAGACTTTACATCCAGGGGAGTGGTCTCTCCATCCAGATGTGTTTTCTCAGATTGTTCAGATGTGGGGTCTTCCAGAGATAGATCTCATGGCCTCTCATCTAAGCAAGAAACTTCCCAGATACCTGTCCAGGTCCAGGGATGTTTAGGCGGAAGCAGTGGATGTGCTGACACTTCCTTGGTGTTATCATCCTGCTTACATTTTCCCGCCTCTAGTTCTTCCAAGAGTGATCTCCAAAATCATTATGGTACAATCGTTTGTGTTGCTGGTGGCTCCAGCATGGCCACACAGGTTTTGGTATGCGGATCTGGTTCGGATGTCCAGTTGCCAACCTTGGCCACTTCCATTAAGGCCAGACCTACTGTCTCAAGGTCCGTTTTTCCATCAGGATCTCAAATCATTAAATTTGAAGGTATGGAAATTAAACGCTTAGTACTAAGTCATAGAGGTTTCTCTTACTCAGTGATTAATACTATGTTACAAGCTCGTAAATCTGTCTCTAGAAAGATTTATTATAGAGTTTGGAAGACTTGCATTTCATGGTGTTCTTCTCATAAATTCTCTTGGCATTCTTTTAGAATTCCTAGAATTTTACAGTTTCTTCAGGATGGTTTGGATTAGGGTTTGTCTGTAAGTTCCTTGAAGGGACAAATCTCTGCTCTTTCCGTTTTATTTCACACAAAGATTGCTATACTTCCTGATATTCACTGTTTTGTACAGGCTTTAGGTCGTATTAAGCCTGTCATTAAATTTATTTCTCCTCCTTGGATTCTTAATTTGGTTTTAAAGGCTTTACAGGCGCCTCCATTTGAGCCTATGCATTCTTTGGACATTAAACTACTTTCTTGGAAAGTGTTGTTCCTTTTGGCTATCTCTTCTGCTAGAAGAGTTTCTGAGCTATCTACTCTTTCTTGTGAGTCTCCTTTTCTGATTTTTCATCAGGATAAGGCAGTTTTGCGGACTTCTTTTCAATTTTTACCTAAGGTTGTGAATTCTAACATTAGTAAAGAAATTGTTGTCCCTTCCTTGTGTCCTAATCCTTTGGAAAGATCCTTACATTCTTTGGATGTGGTAAGAGCTTTGAAATATTATGTGGAAGCTACTAAAGATTTCAGGAAGACTTCCAGTCTATTTGTTTTATTTTCTGGTCCTAGGAAAGGTCAGAAGGCTTCTGCTATTTCCTTGGCTTCTTGGTTAAAACTTTTGATTCATCAAGCTTATTTGGAGTCGGGTCAGGCCCCGCCTCAGAGAATTACAGCTCATTCTACTAGATCAGTCTCCACTTTGTGGGCTTTTAAGAATGAAGCTTCAGTTGATCAGATTAGCACAGTGGCAACTTGGTCCTCTTTGCATACATTTACTAAATTCTACCGTTTTGTTGTTTTTGCTTCTTCAGAAGCGGTTTTTGGTAGAAAAGTTCTTCAGGCAGCTGTTTCAGTTTGATTCTTCTGCTTTTGATTCATGTTTTTCTTTCATTTATGAGAATAAATTTATTTTTTTGGGTTGTGGATTAATTTTTTTCAGCAGAAAATGGCTGTTTTTATTTTTATCCCTCCCTCTCTAGTGACTCTTCCGTGGAGTTCCACATCTTGGGTATTGCTATCCCATATGTCACTAGCTCATGGACTCTTGCCAATTACATGAAAGGAAACATAATTTTTGTAAGAACTTACCTGATAAATTCATTTCTTTCATATTGGCAAGAGTCCATGAGGCCCACCCCTTTTTTTGGTGGTTATGATTTTTTGTATAAAGCACAATTATTTCCAAATTTCTTTTGTTGATGCTTTCTACTCCTTTCTTTATCACCCCACTGCTTGGCTATTCGTTAAACTGAATTGTGGGTGTGGTGAGGGGTGTATTTATAGGCATTTTGAGGTTTGGGAAACTTTGCCCCTCCTGGTAGGATTGTATATCCCATACGTCACTAGCTCATGGACTCTTGCCAATATGAAAGAAATGAATTTATCAGGTAAGTTCTTACATAAATTATATTTTTTCTTGAAAATTACCTCTGGATATTTCCTTATGTTATCTTTCAACAAAGGATCTTTTTTGAGAATATTCCAGTGTTTCCTAAAAATGCTTTTAACATGTGTATATCCTGTATTAAAAGTGGTGACAAAGCTAAGACTTCTCTTATTCTTATCATTGATGTTTTTTCCTTGCCCTTGTGACCCCATACTTATTCTATCCGCTCTCTTCTTACCAATAACTAAGTCAGTTCTATTTAGATTATTTGCCTTTTGATAGGATTTCTCTATGTTATCTGATTTAAAGTGGTTGGTTCGGAACCGTCCCTTTAATTTTGCAGCCTCATTTTCAAAATCCTCTAGGCGGCTACAGTTCCTCCTGACCCTCTGGAACTGCCTGAAGGGCACATTTTCAATCCATTTAGGATGATGCTCACTTCAGGCATCCAGAAAGCCATTAGTATCTGTATCCTTTCTATATCCTCTTGTGCCTACTTTATTTCCTTCACTGAAGAGAATGACATCCAGGAAATTTATCTCACTCGTATCTGAGCTGCCTGTGAATTTCAAATTCATTTTGTTTAAATTTAGATTTTCCATGAATGTCGACCAACTCAGTGAATCCCCTTCCCAAATGATCAAAATATCATCTATGTATCTCTTCCAAAATACTAGATGATTGCTTTTGTAATTATTATTTTCATATATCACTTTCTCTTGTTAAGTGTAGTCAGTCCACGGGTCATCTATTACTTATGGGATTATATCTCTCCCCAACAGGAAGTTGCAAGAGGATCACCCAAGCAGAGCTGCTATATAGCTCCTCCCCTCACATGTCATATCCAGTCATTCTCTTGCAAGTCTCAACAAAGGAGGTTGTGAGAGGAGACAGGAGTTTTTTACTTAATTCTTCAATCAAAAGTTTATTTTAAAATGGCACCGGAGGGTGCTGTTTTTTCTCTCAGGCAGTATTTAGAAGAAGAAGATCTGCCTGCGTTTTCTATGATCTTAGCAGACGTAACATATCCACTGGCTGTTCTCGCGCATTCTGAGGGGTAACTTCAGAAAGGGGAATAGCATGCGGGGTCCTCCGCAAATGAGGTATGTGCAGTATAATATTTTCTAGGAATGGAATTGACTAAGAAAACACTGCCGTTACCCATATGATGTAAGTACAGCCTTTAATGCAGTAGTAGCGACTGGTATCAGGCTGTTAAATGTATGCACAGTTGAGTTATTTTCTAGGGACTAGAATTTGACTGAGAAAATACTGTTAATACTGAAATAAATGTATAAGCCTTAACTGCAGTAGAAGCGACTGGTAGCAGGCTTAGTGATAACTTTACATAACACTGGAAAAGTTGTTTTTAAAACGTTTACTGGCATGTTATTCGTTTTGTGAGGTACTTTGGTGATAAATCTTTTTGGGCATGATTTTTTTCCACATGGCTAACGTTTATTTCTGCATAGAAACCGTTGTAACAGGTCTCCCACTGTTGTAATATGAGTGGGAGGGACCTTTTTTAGCGCCTTGTGGCGCAGATAAAATTCTAGCACAGTCTTCCTGCCTTTTCCTCCTTGATCCAGGACGTCTCCAGAGAGCTCAGGGGTCTTCAAAATTCAATTTTGAGGGAGGTAATCAGTCACAGCAGACCTGTGACAGTGTGTTTGACTGTGAGAAAAACGTTAAATCTAAAATTGATTATCCGGTTGTGGGTATTGAGGGGTTAATCATTCGTTTGCTAGTGGGTGCAATCCTCTGCTAAATTAATACATTTATTGTGAAAATTGTTGGCTATAACTGAATTAGTTCATTGTTATTTCAACTGTGACAGTTTTTTTTTTTTGTGTTTTTAAAAGCGCTGCTGCGTTTTTTCATATTGCTTGTAAATTCACTGACAGTTTTTTTCCAAGCTTGCTAGCCTTCATTGCTAGTCTGTTAAACATGTCTGATACAGATGAATCTACTTGTTCATTATGTTTAAAAGCCAATGTGGAGCCCAATAGAAATTTGTGTACCAATTGTATTGATGTTACTTTAAATAAAAGTCAGTCTTTAACGGTAAAGAAATTATCACCAGACATCGAGGGGGAAGTTATGCCGTCTAACTCTCCTCACGTGTCGGTACCTTTGCCTCCCGCTCAGGAGGTGCGTGAGATTGTGGCGCCAAGTACATCAAGGCCCTTACAAATCACTTTGCATGATATGGCTAATGTTATGAAAGAAGTATTATCTAATTTGCCTGAGTTAAGAGGCAAGCGCGATAGCTCTGGGTTTAGGACAGAGCGCGCCGATGACACGAGAGCCATGTCCGATACTGCGTCACAATTTGCAGAACATGAGGACGGAGAGCTTCATTCTGTGGGTGACGAATCTGATCCGGGGAGACCGGATTCAGAAATTTCAAATTTTAAATTTAAGCTTGAGAACCTCCGTGTATTGCTAGGGGAGGTGTTAGCGGCTCTGAATGATTGCAACACGGTGGCAATCCCAGAGAAATTATGTAGGCTGGATAAATACTATGCGGTACCGGTGTGTACTGACGTTTTTCCTATACCTAAAAGGCTTACAGAGATTATTAGCAAGGAGTGGGATAGACCCGGTGTGCCTTTTTCCCCTCCTACGATATTTAGAAAAATGTTCCCAATAGACGCCACCACACGAGACTTATGGCAGACGGTCCCTAAGGTGGAGGGAGCAGTTTCTACTTTAGCCAAGCGTACCACTATCCCGGTGGAGGATAGTTGTGCTTTCTCAGATCCAATGGATAAAAAATTAGAAGGTTACCTTAAGAAAATGTTTGTTCAACAAGGTTTTATATTACAGCCCCTTGCATGCATTGCGCCCGTCACTGCTGCGGCGGCATTCTGGTTTGAGTCTCTGGAAGAGGCTATTCGCACAGCTCCATTGGATGAGATTATGAACAAGCTTAAAGCCCTTAAGCTAGCTAATGCATTTGTTTCGGATGCCGTGGTGCATTTAACCAAACTAACGGCTAAGAACTCCGGATTCGCCATCCAGGCGCGCAGAGCGCTATGGCTTAAATCCTGGTCAGCAGATGTAACTTCTAAATCTAAATTGCTTAATATTCCTTTCAAAGGGCAAACCTTATTCGGGCCCGGCTTGAAAGAAATTATTGCTGACATTACTGGAGGTAAGGGTCACTCCCTTCCTCAGGACAGTGCCAAATCAAAGGCCAAACAGTCTAATTTTCGTGCCTTTCATAATTTCAAGGCAGGAGCAGCATCAACTTCCTCCGCCCCAAAACAGGAAGGGACTGCTACTCGTTACAGACAGGGTTGGAAAGGCAACCAGTCTTGGGACAAGGGCAAGCAGGCCAGAAAACCTGCTGCTGCTCCTAAGACAGCATGAAGTAAGGGCCCCCTGTCCGGAAACGGATCTAGTGGGGGGCAGACTTTCTCTCTTTGCCTAAGCTTGGGCAAGAGATGTCCAGGATCCCTGGGCGTTGGAGATCATATCTCAGGGATATCTTCTGGACTTCAAAGCTTCTCCTCCACAAGGGAGATTTCATCTTTCAAGGTTATCAGCAAACCAAATAAAGAAAGAGGCGTTTCTACGCTGTGTACAAGACCTCTTATTAATGGGGGTGATCCACCCAGTTCCGCGGTCGGAACAAGGGCAAGGATTTTATTCAAATCTGTTTGTGGTTCCCAAGAAAGAGGGAACCTTCAGACCAATCTTGGACTTAAAGATCCTAAACAAGTTCCTAAGAGTTCCATCATTCAAAATGGAAACTATTTGAACCATCCTACCCATGATCCAAGAGGGTCAGTACATGACCACAGTGGACTTAAAGGATGCCTACCTTCACATACCGATTCACAAGGATCATTATCGGTATCTAAGATTTGCCTTCCTAGACAAGCATTACCAGTTTGTAGCTCTTCCCTTTGGGTTAGCTACGGCCCCAAGAATCTTTACAAAGGTTCTGGGCTCACTTCTGGCGGTACTAAGACCGCGAGGCATAGCGGTGGCTCCGTACCTAGACGACATTCTGATACAAGCATCAAATTTTCAAACTGCCAAGTCTCATACAGAGATAGTTCTGGCATTTCTGAGGTCGCATGGGTGGAAGGTGAACGTGGAAAATAGTTCACTATTACCACTCACAAGGGTTCCCTTCTTAGGGACTCTTATAGATTCTGTAGAGATGAAGAATTACCTGACGGAGGCCAGGTTATCAAAACTTCTAAATGCTTGCCGTGCCCTTCATTCCATTCCACACCCGTCAGTAGCCCGGTGCATGGAAGTAATCGGCTTAATGGTAGCAGCAATGGACATAGTACCATTTGCGCGCCTGCATCTCAGACCGCTGCAATTATGCATGCTCAGTCAGTGGAATGGGGATTACTCAGATTTGTCCCCTCTAATAAATCTGGATCAAGAGACCAGGGATTCTCTTCTCTGGTGGCTTTCTCGACTCCATCTGTCCAAAGGGATGACCTTTCGCAGGCCAGATTGGACGATTGTAACAACAGATGCCAGCCTTCTAGGTTGGGGCGCAGTCTGGAACTCCCTGAAGGCTCAGGGATCGTGGACTCAGGAGGAGAAACTCCTCCCAATAAATATTCTGGAATTAAGAGCAATATTCAATGCTCTTCTAGCTTGGCCTCAGTTGGCAACACTGAGGTTCATCAGATTTCAGTCGGACAATATCACGACTGTGGCTTACATCAACCATCAAGGGGGAACCAGGAGTTCCCTAGCGATGTTGGAAGTATCAAAGATAATTCGCTGGGCAGAGTCCAACTCTTGCCACCTGTCGGCGATCTATATCCCAGGCGTGGAGAACTGGGAGGCGGACTCCCTAAGTCGTCAGACTTTTCATCCGGGGGAGTGGGAACTTCATCCGGAGGTCTTTGCTCAACTAATTCATCATTGGGGCAAACCGGAACTGGATCTCATGGCTTCTCGACAGAATGCCAAACTTCCTTGCTACGGATCCAGGTCCAGGGACCCGGGAGTGGCGCTGATAGATGCTCTAGCAGCCCCTTGGGGTTTCAACATGGCTTATGTGTTTCCACCATTTCCGCTGCTTCCTCGGCTGATTGCCAAGATCAAACAGGAGAGAGCATCAGTGATTCTGATAGCACCTGCGTGGCCACGCAGGACCTGTTATGCAGATCTAGTGGGCATGTCGTCCTGTCCACCATGGTCTCTACCTCTGAGACAGGACCTTCTAATTCAGGGTCCTTTCAACCATCCAGATCTAATTTCTCTGAGGCTGACTGCATGGAGATTGAACGCTTAAGTCTATCAAAGCGTGGCTTCTCGGAGTCAGTTATTGATACCTTAATACAGGCTCGGAAACCTGTTACCAGAAAAATTTACCATAAAATATGGCGTAAATACTTATATTGGTGTGAATCCAAGAGTTACTCATGGAGTAAAGTTAGGATTCCTAGGATTTTGTCCTTTCTACAAGAGGGTTTAGAAAAGGGTTTATCTGCTAGTTCATTAAAGGGACAGATTTCTGCTCTGTCTATTCTGTTACACAAACGTCTGGCAGATGTTCCAGACGTTCAGGCTTTTTGTCAGGCTTTGGCTAGGATTAAGCCTGTGTTTAAGACTGTTGCTCCGCCGTGGAGCTTAAACTTAGTTCTTTTAAACGAAGATTGTTTCTTTATTTTAAAATCTCTGCACATTTCTGTGCATTCCTGGAGAACCACATCTTTAAATTTTGAAATGTATAATATATATAATATCTTATATAGATTTTGGTTTCAATTTGCTATGGGTAAAGGCCTCACTTTCTTAATCATAATCTTCATGTATAGACCATAACTCTTGATTGTTCTGAGTTTGACTACAGTATTCATGATCTAGGTCAGCTAGGGCTTGTAATGTCTCTTCCTCATCCTCCTCCAGGATATTTTCTGTTGCCTGGATTTTCTTTTTTTCAAAGTGTCTAGTGAGGGTTAGCTTCCTAATAAATTTATTTATGTCTACAACTAGGTCAAAAGAGCTAGGAGTCTGTGTGGGCGCAAAAAGAAAATACCTCTCTTTAAAATCTTTTCTTCAAGCGTATTTAATTTATGTGAGGAAATATTGAATATTTTAATAGTTTCCTCCACTGCATCTATTGGGGTCTTTTTCTTTTTATATTGAATCCTTCTGCCTGCCCTGCACCCTCTTCTATTTCTATTGTTCTTTTTCTTCCTCTTACTTGACCTTGTCTGTGAGGGGGGTCTCCATTCTAGATTCCAATCTACATGTTTTGGCCTTGCACCTTCTATTAGCGGTCTTGGTCAGAACCTAAACACCTGTTCTAAAAAATGAGTCTGGACATAAGGGCCTTAATCATTTCCTATCGTCTCTGTAAACTCTGATGGGAAAGTTTCTAAGTCCTCCCATTCCAAGTCCTCATATCCCTGGTGGCCTCTGAATTCTCTAAGTCTCTGTTGAGTCCCCATATTTTGATATGGTCTTGTATAGTTACCCCTATTATTATTATTAGTATTATGGTACCTAGGACTGTTCCGCCATGACCCTGTTAATTGGTTATGGTGTGAATGTCCTTTTTTCCCATTCTGTTGACCCTTCACCATTCTTTCCTGGGAATGATGATATGTATCATTATATCCATGTGTATTCTTTTTACTCCCTTTCGTGTGGTTCCTATTGTTATATTGTGTATTGCCGCTTTGGTACGGTGGTTTATAGGCTTGTTTCAGCATTTCTACCTTCTTAAAATTGAAATGGGTTGCTTTGTCAGTATTGTAGTATGGTGTGCCTGGTGTTATTGGTACGGTTGTGTCTGTTTCTAAATTTTCTGACTCTTCTTTCTGTTTAGCAAAGAAATCTTTCAAATTTTTTCTTTTTCTTTAATTTAGTATCTGATTCTAATTTATTTAGACCTTCCCTAATTTCTTTATCTAATTTGTCATACTGTTCATTTCCTTTGTAGGTTGACACAAGTCTTTCTAATTTATTTATTTTTTAAAACTCTTTTTATTGAGAGAAGACATAAATACATACAGTCATATCAGTGTAAATATCTTAGATTGTGAGTGTACAATACAGTCATAGATCATTATTTTCATCATTCCATTAGTTTGCATCACATCAATATTCTCCAGTACGGGGCTCTAAAGTTATCAGTATCCCACATGCATCTATCCCTCATATTTTGTATATTTTTATATGGAGACAAGTGTCTCTCACAACGTTCCTAAACTTAACTTACTAACAGATTAACCTTTTAACTAAACTACTTGGTTTATACGTTCACAGTCTCAGTATGCTGCTTATTCTGGGTTGATTCGGTGGTCCAGCACCAAGGGGGACGGAGGAGAGAGAGATATAAAAAAAAGGGAGGGGGGAGGTGGGGTTAGTGAAATACTACGTGTTCCCATTCTCCCCGTAACTGATCTTCTAAAAATATGGTAGTTTTGTGAAACGGGGAAAGTACCTGCCTTTGAATTTCCAGCTCGAACGTTAAAATTAGCCTATGCCACTTTCGCAAGAATAAGTTCAGCCTGTCGCCTACATCTACTCTAACGTCGATTTGTTCTATAAATAATTGCGTCTTCAGCATATTTAAAAAATAGGCCACAGTAGGGGTTGTAGTGTCAGTCCAGTGTTTAAGTATACTTTTCCTTGCCAATAATATGATTAGTGGCAGTTCTGAATCATATTGTCTGTACTGTTTGTCCCATCTCAAAAGTACTATCATTTTAGGCGTGAATTAAATTGGTATATTCATCTTTTTGTTAACCCAATACTGCATTTTACACCAAAATTGCTTAACCAGGGGACAGTTCCACACATAGTGCAACAGGCCAGGTGACCCTGCAGAACACTTAGAGCATTTGTTAGGCCAATCAGGGACCCATTTAGCCAGGTATCTAGGCGTCATGTAGGCCTTGTGTAAAAATTTAATTTGTGTTTCCCTCAGGTTAGCTGATAAAGTGGCCCTCCTAACCTTTTCCATTCCCCCTGAGCCTCATCCCACACAATATCCCGAAGTCCCTCCCCTTCCCATCCTGTTAGTAAAGTTGGCTGAATTTGCTGTGGTCGCTGTTGTAGGAGAGTTTGGTATATCTCGGACAGAGAGAATCTTCCTATTTTAACCCCTTAATGACCACAATGTACCCTGTATGTCACTGGTCGTTAAGGGTTTTTTCAGGACATAATAGCACAAGTCTAGCAAGAACACGCTATTAATGCACTCCCTCCAGCAGGCTTTGTGGAATAGAGCAGTCTCAACGCTGGTGGCAAGACCACACTATAAAACAATCAAGTCCCAAACAAAGGCCAGTGACATACAGGGTACGTCGCTGGTCCTTAAGGGGTTAAATAGAGTTTGGGCAAAATGGCGATCCCTCCCAGAAATCCAAGTCACCCCTGACCAATGCATCCACATAATGGCATACCTGTAGGTAGGCATAAAAGTGATTATGCGGGAGATTATATTCCTTTTGCTATACAGAGAAAGGCTTTAGGGTTTTCAGCAATGGGTCCACCAGTATGCCAACGCTCTTCAAACCAGCCCGCTCCCAGAGCTGAAAAGGTCTCGTATCCATACCCGCTGGAAAGTCCGGATTACCACTGAGAGGGAGTAAAGTGGAGCCAAGGTTCATTTCTTTTAAGAATCTATGAGCTTGATACCAAGCCTTTATTGGATCTTGATATAAGGGATTTCCTCCTACTAATTTGACTGAGCCTGACTTTAACATATGCGGCAAGTGAGATGCCTCCCAGAGCTGCCTGTTCCAAATTATGTCTATAGAAGTGTCCCTGCCCACCTGCCAGTCCAGGACCAGACGGATCAAGGATGCCCAATTGTAAAGTTTGAAGTCCGGTAGGGATAAACCGCCATTTAGATAAGTCATAGTCAGTTTGTCCATAGATATACAAGGCCTACCTCCTTGCCAAATGAAGTATCATAGTGCAGAATTTAAGGACTTCACATCACTTTTAGTAAGCAATAGAAGCAACATAAGCATAGGGTACAGAAGGCGAGGCAATATCACCATCTTAAGGAGACTAACCCTCCCTGCCAACGATATAGGAAGAGATTTCCAACTCCTCATCTGAGCACTCAATTTGGCACACAGGGGTGCCAGATTAAATGAGTATAGCTTGTGTGGGTTCGTATGTATTTGTATAACTAAGTAAGTGATCACCTGATTTGCCATTGTAAATGGGTATTCATGAGTCATTTCCTTGGCTTTATGTAAATCTAGTCAAGGTATGAAAGAGATGTCGCCATTCAACCCTATCAAAAGCCTTCTCTGCGTCCAAGGACAACAGGAAGGCCTCTGGGGGCCTATCCCTCGCCTCAGACTGTTTCTCACTCCAATAGTATTGAATAATCTGCAGCACTCTGCGTACATTCACTACAGAAGATCTTGCCAGCATGAATCTTTTCTGGTCTTCATGGATCAGGTGCGGCAAGACAAATTTAAGACGTTCCGCCAGTAAGCCTATAAGATTCCGGGAGGAGAGTGTCTTTACCCGCTTTGGGGATGAGAGTGATACATGAAGCTGCAAAAGCCCAGGTCGATCTGTCAGTGCCAGAAAAGTAACCCGAGTAAAGATCTGTAAGTATTGGGACCACCCTTGTATTCAACATTCTATAAAATTCTATAGGCAGCCCGTCCGGACCCGCCGCTTTGCCTAAACTCAAAGACATAATTGTCTTATCTACTTCTTCCCTAGTAATGGGCGCATTAAGTTTATTTAATTGCTCATCCAATACCTGTGGTAGCTCAATAGAGTCCCAGAACCCACACAGAGTCTCCTCCGAGTTAAACTGATTACTAGCATACAGCTTAGAATAGTAAGAGGCAAATGCCTCAGCAATCCGTTTGGGGTCTTTAATCAGTGTGTCCCCATCTCTAAGAGCAGCAATAAAGCATGTGGAAGATTTTAAATTAACCAGGGAAGCCAACAATCTGCCCGATTTGTCTCCATATCTATAATACCTGCCCCTAGTTCTCAGTAGGGTCTGGGAGGCTTGATACGCTAGCAACGCATCATGCTCCTTCTTGATAGTAATATATTTCTGATGATGAAGCCATGTGAGTGTATTCTGGTATATGCTATAGGTGGCAGCTAACCCGCCTCTCAACCTCTCGAGTCTCTCCGCATGCATCTTTTTCCTGCGGGATAAAAAAGCCAAAATATCCCCTGTTAGTACCGCTTTTGCCATTTGCCAAAAAAGTTCCGGATCCATCAAATGCTGAGCATTGTTGGCCTGAAACTCGCCCCAGTAGTTCTCCATATGTAGCTGAAACTCCTGAGAGGTAAGTAAATATTGTGGGAATCTAAGGTTTCTACGGTTGCTTGAGTGTGGTAAAGTGTCCAGAAAGAGCCCTATAGGCGCATGGTCAGAGACCATCACTTCCCCAATTTTGACATCTACAATTTGAGGGATTAGAGAGTTAGAGGTCAAAAATAAGTAGGGAGACACATGTAAAATCTTTGCCGTCTGGATTTAATTTGCGCCATATGTCAGTCACATCCAGGGAGGATATCAGAGACTGAAAAACTTCTAATTCAAATTTGTTACTGATCTTAGGCTGTGGCCCACTAGTTTGTCTATTGGGGTCCCTCAGCCTATTGCACCAGGGGTTGGGGGCGAGATTATAGTCACCCCCAATGATGAGGAGTATCCAGAAATGGGGTCAGTACTTTAATGAGGTTGTCCCAAAATGCCTTGTCTTTCTTATTAGGAACATAAATATTAGAAATTTTTCTAGCAATTTTGGCTTGCACTGTGATATATCGTCCCTCTGGGTCAGTCATTATCGTTGTGTCTGCAATGTCCAATTTTTTACCGAATAAGATAGCTACCCCTCTGCTAGCAGTCCTGTAAAAGGCAAATTCGACCCACCCAACCCAGTCCCTCTGAAGCTTAGTGTGTTCTAGGCCAGTTAAGTGCGTCTCCTGTAAGAACGCAATATCCGCATCTCTCTTTTTTAAGCTGTGTAAGGATGGTTTTCCTCTTAATTGGGGGAGTGTATACCCCCTACATTCCAAGAGTAAATACTAAATTTCAATGACTATTAGGATATCTAATAAATGTGTCAATAGAGAAGCATAGGCGACAGGGGAAAAGGAGGAGGAGACGCCCCAGCGCTGGACCACCTCATACAAAAGCTTCCGAACAGCATAGCCTGCAAAAGAGTAATAGCAATTGACAGCATTTTCATATAATCACAAACGGGTATCATCGCTCCCAACAAATTTACATCAAGATATAATTTATTCTTTACACATTTTGCATACGTAAGTAGGAGCACACCCTCTTGCGGGGCTCGAATAGCCTTTGTGGTCAGAGACTTCCCATAACTCTACCAATATACCCATACCTAAAGACAAATAACAGACCAGCCAAATGCTGGTGTGGGGTATACCCCTCTCCATGCAAGATGTCTCCCCCAGCAGCTGAATCTAGAAAAAAAAGTGGGTTAACAATGAGTTGTAAACATAACTTAATGCTCCAATCATACAAATTACACAATTCTGAGCCCACATTTCCCATTTCCTATCATAATCGTGGAGCCAATCAAAACTTCCCACCAGGGCAGACTAACATAAACCAGAACAATAAACCTAGATAGAGATCATGGTTGCGGGGAGCCCCCCGACTAGGATGAAGTATCATCCCCATCATAGTTTTAAAAGTCGTCATTTAAACTATATATTAGGAGACATAATTATCTTTAGTACTGCATAATCTATCCAGGAAGTCTTGCGCTGTCTGCAGGGAGTCAAAAAATTTAGGACCTTTGGGGGTAGCTAGTTTTAATTTAGCAGAGTATAGTAGGTAAGCCTATCTACCTTCCCTGTGTAATCTAGAACATAGTGAAGATAATTCTCTACGCCTTCTCATCAGGTCTACAGAATAATCCTGAAATAACAGGATACTGGAGTTCTCATAGGTCAGTTCTCCCATTTTTCTATATGTTCTAAGCACAGAAAGTTTAGTCTGAAAGTGGAGGAATTTAATCATTACTGGACGTGCCTGCGCATTGTGATCCATTGCAGGTCTTTCTGGGCATACTCTGTGCGCCCTCTCTACACTGCCCAACAGGGTGTCAGGGGGGATATTGAATAAAGAAGGGGAGGGTGCTCTCGACAAATTTTAAAATATCAGTTGGCTTTACAGACTCAGGCAGTCTAAGCAGGTGAAAATTGTTCCGCCTCGTCCTATTTTCGAGATCATTAATTTTTTGTTGCAATGCTAGTGAATGTTTCTCTAAGGATTCAATTTTGCCTATGCTAACATTTTGCATATCCTCAAGGTCAGAGATCCTAGTCTCCACCTCTGTTACCCTTGTCGAGAACTGCTTAACCTCCTCTGCCAATGTGTCAACCCCTTCCTGAAGGTTCTCTATTTTGGGCAGAAATAAAGTGGAGATCTGTTTGACAATGGGGTGTGGGTCTAAAGTATGGGCTTCCTGCATGGAGTCATAGGAGGATGCCTGAGTACCCATGTCTGATCCTAATTTGGCCCTGCGGTCGGCATTTTTGTTACGGTTTGCCATTGTAGTTGGTATAAGGTACTTCTCCATACACAATAAGATGTATCACTATTAAAATGGGGTCATTAGATACATTTGAGTTCTGTTTAGCAGAGTGTCACAAGTAAGTTCCCACAACCCTTGCAAGAAATATCAGTATTAAATGTATGACACCCCTAGGAAAGAGTGCTGTTGTCAGGGTGCCAGGAATCAGACTGAGACGAGAAGTGCAAAAATAATCGCACCTTTATTAATAGCAAAAAATAATAAAAAGTCCACAAGTCAAATAACAAGCCAGGAGTCAAAACCAGAGCTGGTAGTCAGACTAGCCGAGTCAGGAGCCAAAGCGAATAGTCAGACGAGCCGGAACAAGGAAAACAACAGAGTCAGGAACAAGCCAGAGATCAGGAACCCGTAAGGACGTCAGGCAGCCAGGAAATACACAGGAACTCTCACAAACAGGTCTGAGACAATGCAAAGGCAAAGCATACTGAACAGAGGCCCTTTAAATAATAAGTGATAACCGGGCGGTTCGGCATTATTAGTAAAATGGGGACTAGATACTGGACTAAACTTGTCGAGGGAACAATGGGACCAGGTGATGTTTGACGCTAGTAGGGGTCTGATTAATGCAGATCTTCGAGAAAACTGCATAAAGACGGCCAACATATGGTATCTCACCCCAGAGAAAACATGCCACTTTTCACAGAACGGCTCAAACCAATGTTATAGAGGATGTGAGGAGAGGGGTACATATCTCCACATGTGGTGGACATGCCCTCAAATTAGAGCTATCTGGGAAAAACTCCAAGAACTTATAGGTAGGTTATTACAGGAACATATCAATCTGACACCAGCACATGCTCTCCTTAACTATAAATTTACACAATATAACAAGGCCATAAACACATTTATTAAGATTCTATGTACGGCAACAAGAGTATGTGTGGCCAGACACTGGAAGGTAGGGGCCCCTGAGTGGCAAGAAATATTGGGTAAGATAGAACATATATATACTATGTCAGAAATCTCGGCCTCCATAAAAGATGAAAAAGAGCAGTTCACTAAAATTTGGTTTTACTGGATAATGAACGGAAATCAGTAGGACTCCACATGAGGCAGATTCAGGAAATTTCAAGTGAGAGCCAAGGAGGGGTTGGGGGGCACACCTTTAGGAGTAGACTAGACTCGACTGTTAGATCCCATTTCTGTACAAGACCTATCGGAGTCTAGAAAAAATTTGATAAGGGCAAAAGATGCCCAATGTTAGTACCACGATTTTGATTTAAGTTTTTTTTCTTTATTAATGTTATGGTGAAATTACTATTATTGTTTTACATATATGTTTAAAAAGGGCAAAAAAAAATGTATGCTGTAATATACTATGTAAGGACAGTCACAGGGACTTTCAAATCCTGTCCTAGATATAGATCAAACTTGACTAATACCTTGATGTACTGTCTACAAATGATTGTTGCCTTCAATAAAGATTTATTTCAACTAAATAATAAGTGATGACATCACAATTCTTGAGTCTGATGGAACTCGAGTTTACAAAACAGGCCTTTCTCACGTAGTCTCTGAAGAACCTGTGTAACATCAAAACGATGAGCCTCAAGTGTGGGTGAGTGTATGAGGATGTCGTCCAAGTACACCACAACACACTGTTGCAACATATCTCTTAGGACATCATTAATAAATTCCTGGAAAATAGCAGGAGCATTACATAGGCCAAAGGGCATTACAAGATACTCATAATGCCCGCTCCTGGTGTTAAAAGCTGTTTTCCATTCGTGGCCCTCCATAATCCTAACGAGATTGTATACTCTCAAATCAAGTTTAGTAAAGACTGTAGCTCCCTTGAGGCGGTCAAAGAGTTCCATAATAAGCGGAATAGGGTAAGCATTCTTAATAGTAAGATGATTAAGACCCCTATAATCAATACATGGTCTTAACTCGCCACCCTTTTTCTTCACAAAGAAGAAGCCAGCCCCTGCAGGAGAGCAGGATTTGTGGATGATCCCCCGTGACAGAGCATCAGCAACATACTCCTCCATAGCACAATTCTCTGCAACAGACAGAGGGTACACCCGGCCACGAGGAGGAATGGCTCCGGGTTGCAGGTCTATTGCACAATCGTAAGACCGGTGTTACGGTACCAACAGTGTACCAAGGGTTAATACCAGATGAACAATGTCCTGCATAGGGAATCAGCAATTCACAACCCAGCCAGTTTCCCTGCAAACATGAGACCAAGCTCCACATTTCAGGTTTAAAAAAAGAATAACAACTTTATTTGAAGGCAGCACACAGATTTATACACCCTGGCTTCAGGTTACAGAGGGCATTGGTTTAACAGTAAAGCAAACATATGAACAATGCATCAAACCTCTAAGAATTGTCTATTCACAGGTAAAACAGATTAACATATTAAGTTAATTAACTAGGGAAGAACGTTTACTCAGACAATCTGATGTTGGGCAGTCTAGTTAACATAATCACACAAGGACACAATCAGTTTACCCAGACAGACTCCTGAGACACAATCAGATCTGAAACATACATAGAATACATCTTATTACTGAATATAGGAACAGTTCTTATTAGCTATAAAGTCTTTTATGCCCACTTGGCTTATAGAGTCACAATTGCTCCCAAAAGGTGCACTCACACCCTGTACCCATCCTGTATTTATGGATACAGGGTGACATAGACATAAGACAGAGTTATGAAAGTAGATGGGGTGTCCAGCATATAAAATTCCATATTTCCATGCAGTCTCTGGGTATCCTTAAGCCCATGTACCTCCAGCCCAAAGAATGTTCCATAACAGGCCCTCCAATGTACAGTGGCGAGATTGGTTTCGTCACATCTCTCCCCTTTTCCAAACAGACTAACAGGGTATCTGACCTCCTGCCGGTCAGTGCCCTGGTTAGTCCAGCAACCCACCCATAAAACACAATTAGTAGTACAGCCCACCCACAATAAATGGTTACTACACCTGAGTACGGGGAAAACTTGTCCATGTCCAGGTGCCTCACCACAGCTGTGTGGGGGACTGGTACGCTGAATTGGTGGGTTGCGAGGTGGGCAGAGACCAGCTGTACTCTGCCCGGGTGCCAGCACTACCATGGAAGTAGCCTGGTGGGAGCCTGGTTGCTGGAGGGGGAGACCGACTGTCTCCCCTTTGGATACATAGCTGTGCTGCTGGAGGGGGAGACCAATCGTCTCCCCTTTGGCTAAACAGCCGTGTTGCTGGGGGACAGGACCATCAAACTCCTCTCCCTCTGGTTTGTCATGCTCGGCTGTCCAGGGTATGTACTGTGCCATATACCACCAGAGCGCCTGGTAGGCATGTCAGTTTGCTGGGACAATCCATCTGTATTCCCGTTATGAGAGAGAATTCCTGTCCATACAAACAAGGGTTCAAATTCCTCAGTGCCCAGACCAGGGCCAAACAGTCCTTCAAAATCACATCAGCTTCTTTACGAGTTTTCTGTACCTGCTCTTTATAGGTATCCACAATCCCTTCATACTGAC
The DNA here is from genome assembly GCF_027579735.1 of Bombina bombina. Classification (NCBI taxonomy): domain Eukaryota; kingdom Metazoa; phylum Chordata; class Amphibia; order Anura; family Bombinatoridae; genus Bombina; species Bombina bombina. The sequence goes on from NC_069503.1 coordinate 111,083,739, forward strand.
ATAGGGTGCCCTTGAGTTGCAGCACCTCACTATGAGCCAGCGTCAGCTTCTCCTCCAGTGTCACTAAGTTTTTCTTTAATGTTTCATGTTCCACTCTCAAGCTGGTGTTTTCTGCAGTCTGTCGGTGCAGCTTGTCTAGCAGAGATTCCTGTTCTAAACGTGCTTTTTCCTCTGCGCTCCTCTTCTCCTTCATCAGCGCATTGTAACGGGACCTCCACATATCAATAGCGGATAGAGATTTACTGAGCTCAGCGTCCTGGGGCTTAGCAGCAGGTGGGTCAGTCTCTGCTGCACGGATCTGGGCACGGGTAGTCACAGAGTTAACATCAGCGGGACCCATAGGAGCGTAGGCAGAAACAAGGGGGGCCAAGTCATTTCCAAGAAGAACATCAGCAGGTAAGTCCTTCTTGACCCCCACATTCACAGGTCTAGCGCCCACTCCCCAATCCAAATGTACCCTGGCAACAGGTAGGCTGAACACATCGCCCCCTGCTACCCTCACAGCCACAGTGTCTCCAGTGTACTGTTTCTCAGACACCAAGTTCTTTTGAAGCAAGGTCATGGTAGCACCAGTATCCCGTAGACCACTGACCTTCTTCCCATTCACTTTAACCAGTTGCCGGTTATTCCGGTGGGCAGCTTGCACAAGGTCTGCCTCATGTAGGATGCTCCAGCATTCTTGCGCCTCTACGTAGCGGGCCGCAGGCTGAGGATTACGTGGGATTCCGCCGGCGGGTCTTCTCCAGGACTGCGCTTGGTTCGCTGCGTTTAGGGGACACTCTGGTCTTTTGTGCCCTAGTTGCTTACATCTAAAGCACCGAATAGGTTGTGAGTAGCACCGCAGGGCTCTCTGAGGGTAGTTTGTGGCCGGAGGCCGTGTGGTATAGTGGTGCGCCGGGGTTTGGTAACTGGCAGCTGCTGGGGTGACTGGGGGTCTGTACTCCACTCTAGCAGGGGGCTTAGTGGTAGCAGTGTCCAGTTTGCGGGCATCCGTATACTCATCTGCCAAGCGAGCCGCTTCCTGCAGGGTGGAGGGTTTACGGTCCCGAACCCACTCTCGAACTCCTGCGGGTAATTTGTCGAAGCAATGTTCCAACAGGAATAGCTGCAGCACCTCTTCCCCAGATATGGCTTGGCACCCCGCTATCCAGTGAGCTGCTGTGCGGTGCACCTTACATGCCCACTCAAGGTAGGAATCTCCAGCTAATTTAACAGTGTCTCTGAACCGCCTCCTGTATGCCTCCGGTGTAACCGCATACCTGGAGAGCAGAGCCTCTTTTACAGTATTATAATCCCTGACTTCCTCATCTGGAATGGCCCGAAAAGCCTCTCTGGCCCGGCCGGATAATTTTCCAGATAATATCGTGACCCAGTCCTCTGCGGGTACCTTGTGTAGTGCACATTGCCTCTCAAAATCCGCAAGGTACCCATCAATCTCTCCTTCTGTTTCCAGGAAGTTTTTAAAAGCTGCAAAATGTACTTTTCTCTTTTCCATCTTAGTCAGTATTGTAATAATCCCCCTCTTCCTGAGGTTACTGGCTTGTGTAGTTGCTCTTCTGGGCGATAAGGTTCATTCCGTCGCTGCCACCAATGTTACGGTACCAACAGTGTACCAAGGGTTAATACCAGATGAACAATGTCCTGCATAGGGAATCAGCAATTCACAACCCAGCCAGTTTCCCTGCAAACATGAGACCAAGCTCCACATTTCAGGTTTAAAAAAAGAATAACAACTTTATTTGAAGGCAGCACACAGATTTATACACCCTGGCTTCAGGTTACAGAGGGCATTGGTTTAACAGTAAAGCAAACATATGAACAATGCATCAAACCTCTAAGAATTGTCTATTCACAGGTAAAACAGATTAACATATTAAGTTAATTAACTAGGGAAGAACGTTTACTCAGACAATCTGATGTTGGGCAGTCTAGTTAACATAATCACACAAGGACACAATCAGTTTACCCAGACAGACTCCTGAGACACAATCAGATCTGAAACATACATAGAATACATCTTATTACTGAATATAGGAACAGTTCTTATTAGCTATAAAGTCTTTTATGCCCACTTGGCTTATAGAGTCACAATTGCTCCCAAAAGGTGCACTCACACCCTGTACCCATCCTGTATTTATGGATACAGGGTGACATAGACATAAGACAGAGTTATGAAAGTAGATGGGGTGTCCAGCATATAAAATTCCATATTTCCATGCAGTCTCTGGGTATCCTTAAGCCCATGTACCTCCAGCCCAAAGAATGTTCCATAACAGGCCCTCCAATGTACAGTGGCGAGATTGGTTTCGTCACAACCGGCGAGGAGGCTACTTACCGGCACGCACCTTGTCAAACACGTCTAAGAACTCTCGGTACTCCTCTGGCAATTGAGATACCCTTAGAAGTGCACAAGACTTTAACTGGTTTCCAAAGACAAGTGGAAATACATTGCGGGGACAACGACAACATTTCGGACCTGCGCCAGTCGAGACTGGGATTGAGCTTTTGGAGCCAGGGATAACCCAGAACAACCGGAAAATGCAGAGAGTTTATCACCTGAAACTGGAGGGTTTCAAAATGGAGAGCCCCAACAGCCATGGACAACGGAGCAGTTTCGTAAGTAACGAGTGCGGGCTAAAGGGGCCTGCCATCAATGGCCTCAATAGCAAGTGGAACGGACCGAGGCAAAACAGGAATGGAGTGTTTTGATTCAAAAGCACTGTCAATGAGATAGCCCGCAGCACCGGAGTCAACAAGAGCCTGGGTGACTATGGAGGAGTCCACCCAGGAAAGGACAACCATGACCTCTCCTTAAGCGGTTCTGGGGACGAGGATAAACCACCCAAGGTCTGCCCCCGACAGGACCTTAGGTGTGAGCGTTTCCCGGCCGTGTAGGACAAGACTTCAAAAGGTGGCCCTGTAACCCACAATAGAGGCAGAGCCCCTCCCTCCTCCTAAAGGCCCTCTCCGCCACGGAGAGACGCGTGAATCCCAGCTGCATTGGCTCAGCAGTACCTGGTGACTCGGGACCAGGAGGAATGGGAGGAGAGGGAAGCATGGGTGGGAATGAACACGTAGGAGACAACGGAACAGGAGGCTTCCGCAAGCGCTCCTTGAAAGAGGGTCTCTCTCTGAGTCTGATGTCAATTAGGATAAAAAAAAGACACCAATGCCTCGAGATCCTCTGGTAAATCTCTGGCAACAACTTAGTCTTTAATCGCATCAGAGAGCCCATGAAAGAAGGCGGCAACAAGGGCTTCATTGTTCCAACCTACCTCTGCGGCAAGTATACGGAACTCAATAGCATACAGAGCAACAGATATTGTACCTTGCTGAATGGATAATGTGGGAGACAGCACTTGTATGTAGTATCCTGTGGCAAGGAGCAGGACCAGCCAAGTCCCAATACAGTGTTGCAATCAATAGATTTCCAGCCTCCAGGTGAATATTAAAAGACCTTTATTTCTTTATCACAGGGTCCATCAAACAAACGACAACGTTTCAAACCACACACTGGTTCTTAGTCATGTCATGACTAAGAACCAGTGTGTGGTTTGAATCGTTGTCGTTTGTTTGATGGACCCTGTGATAAAGAAATAAAGGTCTTTTAATGTTCATCTGGAGGCTGGAAATCTATTCATTGCAACCTTGCTGAATGGACATGAGTCGTTTAGCAGCAGAGGAGGAGCGAGCCGGGACATCAAATACCCTTCGAAAGGAGGCCACAAATTCAGGGTAATTTGAAATCACAGGTTTATTAGTCTCCCACAAGGGATTAGCCCAGGCAAGAGCTGTGTCAGAGAGTAACAAGATGAGAAATCCCACCTTAGCTCTGTCAGAGGGAAACACCTGAGGTAACATCTCAAAGTAAATGCCCACCTGGTTCAAAAACCCTCTGCACTGAATAGGATCACCTCCATATCGCTGAGGTAGAGGTGCAGAACCGGACACGCTCCTGGTAGGCATAGGTGCAGCAGCGGAAACAGGAGTAGCCAAAACTTGCGGGAAACTTTGGTCCAAATGTGCAGCCCGAGTCAGCAGGGTTTGCAGGGCTAGTGCAAATTGATCCAAGCGGTGATCCTGTACATCCATCCTGGAAATGATGGCAGGTAAAGGTGGATTATTAGCACCATCAGGATTCATGGCCTTTGCGTAATATCAGGGTGCTAGGAATCAGACAGACGAGAAGTGCAAAAATAATCACACCTTTATTAATAGCAAAAAATAATAAAAAGTCCACAAGTCGTATAACAAGCCAGGAGTCAAAACCAGAGCTGGTAGCCAGACGAGCCGAGTCAGGATCCAAAGCGAATAGTCAGACGAGTCGGAATCAGGAACAAGGAAAACAGCAGAGTCAGGAACAAGCCAGGGATCAGGAACCAGGAAGGACGTCAGGCAGCCAGGTAATACACAGGAACTCTCACAAACAGGTCTGAGACAACACAAAGGCAAAGCATACTGAACAGAGTCCCTTTAAATAATAAGTGATGACATCACAATTCTGAGACTGCATCCTGTCTCACATGGATGATGCCCACCAGTCTGGCCATAAAAGGAAGTGAAGGAAATGAGCAGCATCCCCCACAATGCACCATAGTCAGGAAGAGAGGTGAGTAAAATGGCTGCCCTCAGCACATGGCAAACACAACAGGGGAAAAACCCTGACAGTACCCTCCCCTCAATAACCCCTCCCCCGCGGGAGTGCAAAAGGCTTAAAAGAGAGGGGAAAGAGAGAGCAAAAGAGAGAGAAAAAGAGGGATGGAGAGGTATTATCTGTATTTAAATTTCTTTAAAGTGAAAAACAAATTTACAGGACACTGTCCCTTTAAGCCTGTGATCATGTGACAAACAGCAGCAGCTGAAGGTGCAGAATACACTTACTAAGGTCTTTACTAACAACAAGAATCAGTCACAGATCCGTGGGATAAACGTTCTGATGATAAACAGGTGCAGCTAATAGAAATAAGAAATGTATTATAAAATAACCTCATTAGAAATAAATAATATGCAGATCACAAGATATTTATGATTAGATCAGTAAATGTGATGAGACTGATACAACAGAGCCATAAGCTGAGTGATATTTATTACTGGAGCAAATAGCAGCTTCAGACTAATATTAAATGAAAATGGTTTATCTGGGCTCTACAGTTAGTTATAAACATTTAGGGAAATACAGGTTTCTATTTGGCTGATACTTAAAAATCTGTTGCTCATTGGATAACAGGAGCAAAGCAACCCCCACAAATGTAGTATTGGACAGACCTCCTCAAGCTTGAAAACTGCTATTAATCATTAAGTATTAAATTAGCTTTTTGAATCAAAGAACTAACAATAAATTCATCAGCACAGCATGAAACATATAGAAAACAAATTAAATAAGTACAGTTGAGGTTTTTTTTTTTACATAAACTCAGTTTATTATATGAAGTAAAATAATTTATCTTTATCATAACAAAATACAGATAAATATTTTCTCATCCTATAATATAAAAGGCCAAGTGTGGACAGCGCGAGGACAAACACACATGGCCTTACCTGATCTGCTGTTTGCAGCACGGTGCAGAGAAAGTGCGCATAGCCGGACGTGGGCGGGGTGTAGCAGTGGGTGGGGCCGGCACGAGAATGAGGGGAGA